>NW_027397082.1:15281470-15300485 GCF_003265705.2 Callorhinus ursinus | reverse complement strand
ATAGAATTCATGGCTTTTTTTTTTTTTACCATGATTCATTAGTTTTTCAAAGTTAATTTTTTAACTGTTTTTTTTTATTTCTCTATTTCCCTTTTTCAACCAACATCTTATCAATCCCTTTTTTAAAAAAAACATTTTTTATTTTTCATTTTTAGAGTCATATTTTATCCCTTCATAGTAGTTACCCTTATTTTTGGCATATATATATAAGTTGTTCTCTCTTTAAGATTTTGATATACAGTTTCTTCTAACAGATCAAAATACACCCTAAATCACTAGTGTATGGCTTTATTCTAGTCTCTTGCCTGATCACAGTCTCTCCCATTTTTTTCTTGCCTTTTTTTTTAAATCTTCTTCTTTCTTCTTTCAAACAACTTCTTATCAATTCCGTTTATAAAACCTTTTATACTTTTCATCGTTAGAGTCATCTTCCATCCCTTCATTGTATCAACCCTTATTTTGTACATATATGTCTTTCTTCCTTAAAAATTTTAGGAGGCACTTTCTTCTAACAGACCAAAATACACCCAAAACCTAGTGTGTGGCACTGATCTATGCACTAGCCTGATCATAGTTGCTCATATTCTGGTTTTTTTTTTTTGTTTTGTTTTGTTCTGTTTTTGTTTGTTTTTATCTTTTTCTTTTTTTTTTCTCATTCTTTTTTCTTTCTTTCCCTTTCTTTTCCCCTGGTTTCAGGTCTTTTCTGATTTGTATAGAGTATATTTGCTGGGGATGTTGTTAACCTGTTAGCATTTTGTTCGCTCATTCATCTGTTCTCCTCTGGACAAAATGACAAGATGAAAAAAATCACCTCAGCAAAAAGAACAAGAGATAGTACCATCTGCCAGGGACCTACTCAATACAGACATTAGTACGATCTCGGATGTGGAGAAAGGGGAACCCTCCTACACTGTTGGTGGGAATGCAAGCTGGTGCAACCACTCTGGAAAACAGTATGGAGATTCCTCAAACAGTTGAAACTAGAGCTACCATACGATCCAGCAATTGCACTACTGGGTATTTACCACAAAGATACAAATGTAGGGATCCAAAGGGGTACGTGCACCCCAATGTTTATAGCAGCGATGTCCACAATAGCCAAACTGTGGAAAGAACCAAGATGTAGATCGACAGATGAATGGATAAAGAAGAGGTGGTATATATACACAATGGAATATTATGCAGCCATCAAAAGGAATGAGATCTTGCCATTTGCAACGATGTGGATGGAACTGGAGGGTGTTATGCTGAGTGAAATAAGTCAATCAGAGAAAGACATGTATCATATGACCTCACTGATATGAGGAATTTTTAACCTCAGGAAACAAACTGAGGGTTGCTGGAGTAGTGGGGGGTGGGAGGGATGGGGTGGGTGGGCGATAGACATTGGGGAGGGTATGTGCTATGGTGAGCGCTGTGAATTGTGCAAGACTGTTGAATCACAGATCTGTACTTCTGAAAGAAATAATGCAATATATGTTAAGAAAAAGAAAAGAAGAAGAAGATAGCAGGAGAGGAAGAGTGAAGGGGAGTAAGTCGGAGGGGGAGACAAACCATGAGAGACGATGGACTCTGAAAAACACACTGAGGTTTCTAGAGGGGAGGGGGGTGGGGGGATGGGTTAGCCTGGTGATGGGTATTAAAGAGGGCACGTTCTGCGTGGAGCACTGGGTATTATGCACAAACATGAATCATGGAACACTACATCAAAAACTAATGATGTAATGTATGGTGATTAACATAACAATAAAAAATTAAAAAAACACTAGGTAAATCACAAGACAAAATTATATCTTAATAGAAAAAAGATCACAATTTACCTTTGAAAATTCATATCTTCAATGATGTGTTTAAACCAAAATTCCAGTCAAATTTGAATATCTCTGAGAAGTAATAATTCATTTTAGGTTGAATAAATTTTTAAACTGGGTAAATCTTAAATATTATACATTTGGGATATTGAGGAGGAATTAGCTGCAAAAATAAAACATTCTATCTTTTCTTTTTAACAAACTCCTTTGAAGCACCAAGGCATGAACACAAATAATGTATCCACATAACTCTAGTGCAACTCATTGGTTCTGAGATTAGAAGGCTAAAATAATCTCCCCATAAAAAGATAGAATAGCTTATTTGTAATTATCACCAGTAATTACTAAAGTGTGACAAGCATGTTAAGTTGGGATGGTTTAGGGACCATCTGATGATTTTGCTTTACAGACAGAAAACTAAGTAAATATTGCAGGAAGGCACCTGGGGAGGAGAGGGGTTTTGACTCCAGTTGCTTTATTATTTTATCCAATTTGATGCCTGCTCCTTTTCTTCTCACCTGGGGCCCTCCAATATGACGTGTGCAATTTTAAAGAAAACTGGAAGGGAAAATAAATCAAACGAGGCTTTTGCTCCTAGGACTGCAATCCTTGCCAACTGAGAGTCACAAAGGGAATTTAGCGTCATTGAAGGGCAGTGGGTCAGACCACAGAATCCACAGAGCTGCTCTTAAGGCTCACAGTTCTTGCTGGGTATCATTACCATAGAAGCCAAAGGTCAAATGACTGTGCAGCCTATCCGTTGCCAGAGAAAGACAGCAAATTGTGTTGCTGGGATGTAGAAATCTTGAAGCATCAAAATGGAGTCCATGCTATTGTCCAAAGCAGGTCTCTTTGCCCTTCTGTATCATCCTCACCTTTCACTTTGTTTACTCTTTTCTTCCTGTGAGTTTTACTACCACACACTGAGCCAGTATATGGGGTGTTTAAAATGTATACCATTTCTTTAAACCCATGTTCCAGTAGTGACCTGGCTCTAGAGCACAGTTTCTTGACCTTGGCATTATTGATATTTGGGGCAGCATAATTATTTGTTGTCAGGGCTGTTCTGTACATGAAGGATGTTTAACAGCATCCCTGGCTTGTACCCACTAGATGCCAGTAGCATCCCCCAGCTGTGATCACCAAACATGTCTCCAGATATTGCCCAAATTCCCCAGACTGGGGCAAAACCACCCCAGGTGGAGGGCCACTGCTCTACACGTTGAAGCTGGTGGACTGACCTGTGCCCTCTGCAAGACAGCTTAGGATAGTTTGCTTGAAAGCTTTTCTTCAGCAATAGAAGAAGGAAAGTGTAAAAATTTGCATAATAGCCCAGACTGAGAGAAACTGCAATCATTAGGGTAGAAAGTTGAAATTGACCTCAGGGCTGTACCTGCTTGGGAAGCATGTAGTTTAGAAGTTAGGAAATGCTGTGCAAAACTCTCAGTCCTTAGTAGGGGAGTAGGAGGCATTGACCTAAACATGTAAAGTCTGGTCTTTCTGTTCTGTTGACTCGCTGGGTGACTTGCAACAATACTTGGGACCTTTCTCTGTCAGATGCTAATGCCGCGTAGAGATGCAAGGCAATATCCCTAAAAGGTTTAAGTGCTGGGAATGGGAGTCCTATATCAAAATAAGATGTCACAGATGCCTTTATGACTAGCCACTTGCCCAAGCACTTCCACCTGCTAGAGTAGAATAAAATGAATTCCATGGTGAATGATGTAGGGAAGAGATATCTGTCCAATTTTATTACTAATAAAAATGTTGGTAATGCCCCAGGCCCTTTCCTGTACACTTTGCATGTATTAACTCATTGTATCCTTATATCAGCACCGGTGATATTTACTACTTAAAAATAGTATTTGAAATAGTATTAGAAAATTATTTTTTCCCATTTTACTGACAAGGAAACTGAGACACAGAAAGATTAAATAACTGTACCAATGTCTCACATATATCAAGCTGTAGAGTCAGGATACAAACTGGTCAGTTTGGCTGTTAATCACTGTGATATAATTGTTAAATCAGTAAACATGTATTATATGCCTTCTACCTGCCAGGTGGTCGGCTAAGTGCTGGACAGTCAAAGGTGAATAAGTCATGTTTTCTGTTACCAAGAGGTCACAATCTAGTGGAATCAGTTATATGAATAAATCATTCCTCCAAAAGATGAGCCTGATGCTTCTAGTGTAACCCCAGCCACAAAATCAGTAGTGGAACAAAGGAAGGATGATGAGCTCAGCCCAAGGACAGCAAGGAGACTTCATGGAGAGATGGCAGGAGAGCAAGCCTCTGGAGGATAAACAAGAACTCACCAGAAAGACCGGCTATGTGAAAGTCCCTTGGGAGGAGGGAACAGCATGAGCCAAGGATCATCATGGTTATCATGAGTCTGTCTGGGGCCCAAAGTGCTCATGGTAAACTAGCCCATTCTTCCAAACTCAACTTGTCTAGTATCTCCTTCATAGGAGGTCTTTTGGGATACGCTCATGCTTCTTGTTCCAGGTCTTGACTTTATCACCTATTACCTTCTGCCTGGTAGTTGAGTGCACTTCATTCTCCCTGAGGAGACTAAGCTCGAAGCTCCCTAAGGGAAGTGAGTCTGGCTGTGTTCATAGCCATGCAGTGACTCATGTTAGATGGAGCTAGGTACATGCCGAGTTAAAGGATGAGGTGAATAAAACATAACTGGATGTAAGACAATGTCTTATCAAACAATCCATGGAATGTATCCTATTTAAAAAAAATCCTCTAACTTAAGTCAAAGATGCATTTGGAATATATATTTTGATGCCTGGGACCAATAATCCACTGCAAAGTAACAAAAAAAAAGAAAAGGTAAACCCTGTATCAAATCGCTTCTAATTTTGGTAGGTCTGGGTCTCGTCTCTGCCTAGCACAACGAATGCTTCTAAAACTTGAGTGTGTTGGTCTGTCACAAGAATTTGTTAAAATGCAGGTCTCTGCAGATTCTAATGCAGAGTTCTGGAATGGGGTACAGCAATACTATTATTCTGATGATCCTTTGGAACAGGTTTTTAAAAATTGGTTGAGTTGTAAAAGTAGGCAAGAGGGTTAGACTCAGGAGCAGAAAGAACTAGCACCTAACAAAATGAACCTAAGGGCACTATGTTGGCCAGCTGAACCAGATAATAATAATTCTCTCATCATCTTGTTAATGAATCCCTGAAATTTCAACAAGAGCCCATTCTTGGGTTCAGGCTCCACCCTACATGTTGGGAGAAACTCTGACATGAGGTCCAGGCTTTGAAAGTTTTAAAAAGCTTCTGAGATGATGTTAATGAGTAGGTTGGACTGAGAACTACTGTGGTAGGGCCCTAAAAGTGACAAAATGTAAATATCTCAGGATGATTAACACCTTAGCAAGCCAATTTTCAGTCATTGTTAACACCTGAGGGCAAAGTAGTTCATTTGCTCTTTCTTAGGTAACTGCCAGGGAGGTGAAGCTAGTTCCCTATGGGAGCAAAGTGCAGAGAAAGGAAGTTTAAGTGGGAGACTCAAGGTGAAGAACCTGAAATGCCCAGAGGAGCACTGGTAATCGTGAGGACACCCTGAGGAACAGAAAGTACATGTCCAGGTAAGGGGTGTTTCAAAGGGAACGTAAGGGAAGAGGGCAGAAGTTGCTGAGGCCACCAGCACTGCTGGGTGGCTGGCTGACCTGGGGCCCCTAGCTTCCTTCTCGGAGCAAAGTTGAGATGCGAGATGGGCTGAAGGCTGAAGATGTAGGAAAGAGGTCACGGGGAAATCTGGGAAACAGAATCATCTGCACCCCAAGCTTTCCCAGCTTTGGGCCAGAAACCTTTCCTGATGATTTTCAGGTCTTCATAAATGGGGTGAATGGGAGCAAAGTTGCTGATTTCCCACTGGCTGAGAGGAGGGGGCACGTCAGGAAGGGTATGAGCTTTGTTCGAGGAAGGCGTGTTTGAAGGAAGAGGCTCTGTGGAGGTAATTACAGCTGGGGCTGGAGCTACAAAACTGGCTTGTTCTTAACTGCTATTTGTGGCTAATCACTTCCAAATAACAAATGACTAGCACAGTAAATGTTAGCAGGATAATTTTCTATTAATCAAGAATAATGAGTGAGTAGACTAATTCCCTCTCCAAACATCCCTAATTTTAATGCTGTTGCATGTTGCTGCTTCAGATTGATTATGCAGTGATTTAGAGGGAGTGAGATGGTAGGGAGACTCAAAATAAAAGGCAGGGTATTATTTCCTGCTACATTCATGTAGAATATCACATTTCCCCCATGTGAATTCTTGTCGAAGATGAACATTGCCTTTCCAAAATGATCTTAACCCAGAGAGAGAATGCCCGAATTGTGTGTTTCAGAGACAGAGACAGAGAGGTCTATAGAGAGATGTCCTGGTTGCACACTACAGCCACAAAACCTAAATGTGTAAAATCTGGAATAAGTCTAAGTGTTTTCTCAACTTCATTCCCTGTGAGAGACTTTGGTCAGTTTGCTTAAATCCACTGACATTTCATTTATACACTCAAAGTAAAGTTGGTACGGGATTTGCTTCTCACATTACATTACACTGACCTCAGCAGTCCGTGCCTTGCTCCATCCCAACACCAGACTTTCCAAGAAATTAGTTGTACTTCCAGCCCTTGCAGGAGGGCATAATTTAATAGGGAAACCAGCCACATGTGAAACAAAAGCAGTTAGGGGGTGAGATCATACTTAATCTGTAATAGAGGGGGGAGAAATGTCTTTGTTACAGTAATACAGTAAGGCTGTCTGGGGTGTGTGTGGGACTAGGGGGTATAGTTTGAGGACATGGTGTGATGCACATCTTGTTGGCCCCTCCGGCTTCACTCTCCAGCCTTCCTCATCTACCACTCTATTCCAAGAGGCTGATCTGTTTGGATTACATTAACTAGTTCCTTTGCCTTCCAGCCTCTTGTGGCTTCTGTCCAATTAGGAGATCAGGAGGAGATCAGAGGGAAGTGTAAACTGGGTATGCATCTCACTTCTCCTTTTGAGACTGTAGTCCGTAGCTTTCCTCCAGCAGGACACAGCTACTCACATGGACTCCCTTCCCACTCTCTCTCCGTTGGGCTCTCAGTACCATTTCCTCCCTTCTCCCCTTTTGCCTAGAAGTGACAGGTAGGGCAGGGTGTTACTATCCCTTGTGATTTCCCTAAACTCTACCCATCTATTTGTAAATAGTCTCTTTAGTGAATTCTCCTTGAATTATTCTAATGCAGGAGTGTCATCTGTTACTTTTTAGGTTATTAGCTAGGACACATAGACTGAGATGGGAGGGTAGATAGATCAGTCAGTAACTGAGAAGATATATTTAATTTATAGCAAGTTAACTTAATAGAGAGTACTAGCTCATTCCCAAATAGAAAGTTAATGGTTAACTGGCAGGCCAACAAGTAAGATGGAAAATATATCCAGTATGAGGTCTTAAAGATATTTCAGATGCCCAGCTTTGCTAGATTTGAACCAACCTCCACTCTTTTCTTTTTTAATTTTTTTTAAATTTTTTATTGTTATGTTAATCACCATATATTACATCATTAGTTTTTGATGCAGTGTTCCATGATTCATTGTTTGTTCATAACACCCAGTGCACCATGCAAAACGTGCCCTCCTCAATACCCATCACCAGGCTAACCCATCCCCCCACCCCCCTACCCTCTAGAACCCTCAGTTTCTTTTTCAGAGTCCATCATCTCTCATGGTTCGTCTCCCCCTCTGACATACTCCCCTTTTCTTCCTCTCCTGTTATCTTCTTCTTTTCCTTTTTTCTTAAAATATGTTGCGTTATTTGTTTCAGAAGTACAGATCTGTGATTCAACAGTCTTGCACAATTCACAGCGCTCACCGTAGCACATACCCTCCCCAATGTCTATCACCCAGCCATCCCATCCCTCCCACCCCCAACCACTCCAGTAACACTCAGTTTGTTTCCTGAGATTAAGAATTCCTCATATCAGTGAGGTCATGTGATACATGTCTTTCTCTGATTGACTTATTTCACTCAGCATAACACCCTCCAGTTCCATCCACGTCGTTGCAAATGGCAAGATCTCATTCCTTTTGATGGCTGCATAATATTCCATTGTGTATATATACCACATCTTCTTTATCCATTCATCTGTCGATGGGCATCTTGGCTCTTTCCACAGTTTGGCTATTGTGGACATTGCTGCTATAAACATTGGGGTACATGTACCCCTTCGGGTCCCTACATTTGTATCTTTGTGGTAAATACCCAGTAGTGCAATTGCTGGATCGAACGGTAGCTCTAATTTCAACTGTTTGAGGAACCTCCATACTGTTTTCCAGAGGGGTTGCACCAGCTTGCATTCCCACCAACAGTGTAGGAGGGGGGGAAGAAGTCTCTTAAGTTTTGTTTTTTCCTTGTGCTTCTCTGTGTCATATGTTGTTTACTCTTGTTCTAGAACTATATAAACAATGATTTTCATGTTTGCAAAACAAAAAGTGTTTACAATGTCTCCAGTCATGTAAAGTATTTTTAAGATCTACTGCAATATGTGTTGCATCTATTAAGAAGGAAAGAACGAAGGGAGGGAGGGAGAGGAAGTTTCAATAAAACCCTACAAGATTGTTCATGATATCGTTAATAAGGGCTGAAATACCTTGTAAAGGCAAGCACAGACCGTACGTATACGCACTAGTCCTTCTGCAATGACTAAATCAGACTTTGCTGAATACCTATGAGAGGTACAATCATAGATCTCTGTTTCTTCTCTCCTGTGACGTTGGGGTCTGTTTGTTATGCGTTGCCTACTGTTCATGTCTATAGTCAGCACCTAATCACGCCTGAATAGAAAGAAAAAATCCATTCCTGTCTGATCATAATATACTGCCAGTAAAATTGAATACAACTCCAACATTCAAAGAAAAGTAGTAAATCTATGCAAACTCCTGGCAAAAAAAAAAAAAATCTTCTGGTTGTTACCCACTTCCCCCCCCCCACCAACAAGTACCCTTTGATTTCTCAATGATGCTAATTCTAAAGTATTTCATTTTTTATTTCCCTCTGTGATTAGTCATCCTGGGAAATAATCACTTGGCAAGTAGCTCAGCATTAGGTTTCTCATTAAGATGTTAATGCACTTTGTGAACTGTGATTGTCTAATGCTTCCGCCTCCAGGTAACCCACTTCGCCCGTTCAGCTCTCTTTATGGGCTTGCAAGTCTGTTCGTTGGGGTTGTGTTTTCACCGCGTCCCTGCTCTGCAGCACTCTTTCAGTTATATTTGGCATTTGTATGGCTGGTTTGAGACCTGGGCTGCCTCATTAGTAATTTTTCTGTTCAGACATATTCTATAGCAATTGCCATTTAACATCACACTGACTTTCCCCCCCTTTTTTCATGTTCACAATCCATTATATTTGCTGTAAATTGGCAAGGATAAGGGTCAACTAATGTTTTTCTGACATTGGTGATTTTCCCCCATTCTCAACTCATTTGAATCACTGTGATTCATCACAGGGTCACATGGTTGCAGAAAGAATTTCATACAAATTGTGGATGTGTACGTGCATGTGTGCACACCCTGTTTACAGATCAAATGTCTATTTCTATCATGGCTCAGGAAGATCCCCTTTCTATGTATTTGCACAATGACATAATATCAAAGTTTCTTCAATCTTCATTCTGGGCTAAAACTAAACCAAAACTTGATTAATCCACCACATGTTAGCTAACTTACTGAACAAACTTGAGCAATTATTTTTGTAGATGATTGGAAACATGTGCATCAGGATAAGTAAGGCCCGCTGCTTCATTAACAAGCAAACCCTGATAATTCTTGGCCAACCCAAGTAAAAGTTATTTTACTTCTTGTTCCCATAAATTCCAGTATCATGTATTCAAATGGGCAGTTTTTCCTGGCTCTTTGAAGCAGTGCCTCTGGGATCTGGGCTCCTTTCATCTATTCTAGAACTTCTGGGCTCCCTGAAAGTCTTAGGAGTTCTTCACCTGACCCCCTCTATCTGTCTAGACAAAGTGGAAGAGGGGAAGGAGATGAGAAGGGAGGAGAGGAGAAGAGAGAAATTTTGTAAGAGATCCAAAAGCGATTTTTTTGGAGGCCATTATTAGAATGACCATATAATATTTTACTGATATTCCTTAACCCATATCTGAGTTACATTGTCTCGCTACCTGTAAGGCAACATACAAAGGTAGTTCAGCCCAAGAGATTAAAGGTGTAGAGAGATTAGAACAGTGTCTCAGCTGTGCTCTTCCCATGCGTTAGACCATTCTTAATACCACCCCAAAGCTTCATGAAGTCACTGCATCCAGCAGCATTTCTGGGTGATGAGTGACTTTCTTCATATCATAGATGTGGCTTTTCCTGGTTTACTACCTATGACTTTCAAAGACAAGCTATTTCCTTCCTCTTCACATACTTCGTATATGATGGTAGAGTAGAGACACACTAACCACAGTGATACTGCCATTTGGAAAATTTAAAGAAGGAAAGCACAGAGAATTCACTGGTTTGCTTTGCCATCTTCTCTTTGTCTTCACGTGGTCTTTCTTCCATTTGAGTCTGTGTCCAAGTGTTTTCTTCCTATAAGGATACTGGTTATATTGGATTAGGATCCATCCTAATGACCTTACTTTAACTTGATTACTTCTGTTTAAAATAAGGTCACATTCTGAATTAACTGTCAGTAGGACTTCAACTACTGAATTTTGGAGGACACAATTCAACCCATAACACTGCATATGATTTTTTTTTTACTGTTTATTACCTAGCCTCTTTATTCAAAATATTTATTTGATACTTGTTTATCTGTTCATCCATTGATAGACATTTAAGTTGTTTCCATTTTTATGAATATTTCTCATAAGCCATTATATGGCTACATGCCTCCTTTTCTCTTAGATAAATATCTAGGGGCAGAAAGGCTGGATCAGATGGTAGGTTTATGTTTAACTTTTTAAAGAAATTCCAAAGTGACTTCTAAGGTAGTTAGCCCATCTTACATTACCAACAGCAGTATATGAGAGGTCTAGTCCCCATATATCCTCATCAGCACTTAGTATGGTCAGTCTTTCTAAATTTAGCCATTCTACTAGCTGTGGTTTTTAGTCGCCCACACAGGGTCTTTGGATTACGATTAATTCCACATGCCAACAGTCCCACTAACATTCTCTTCTAGACTTAGTTTCAGGTCTCTTCTATTTTTTTCCTTTCCCTTACTTATTTTCCTTTATTTGTCCTTTGTGTATTATTGTTCCTTTCTCTCTCAAGAAAATGGTAGCTTCCAGACTTGAAAGAGAAGCCACGTTCCTAATTTAATAGTTTTCCTTAGACATTTTACTCATCTCCGTTTTAGTGGACCACTGACACTTAAACCTTTTAACATCCCATCTCTTATTGTGTCTAAAGCAGGTGGCTTTTCTAGAAACATAGCACTTGCTTTCTGACTCTATTCCATTTCATTTCTACTCATACACCAGCCAGATTTTTCCCATGTTCATCTCTTTCTTACAAAGCCTCACCAAAGCAACTATAGCATCCAACATGCACTAGCTGCTGGCTTGGAAGGTGTGTGCTTTACCTTCTATGCTATGACAGGAGATAGTTTTACCAAATATTTTGCCATGAATGACATGAGTTCCCATCCTTTGAGCCTCTCTTATCCGTCTCCTTTCTGCATATCACCTGACCTATAAGGCAAAAACTACATATTTCAGGTTTTTCTTTTATTACAGCAGCACTCTTTTTGCAGTTAACAATTGCTGTATTAGCTTAAATAATTTAGCTGCTACAGAAACAGCAATGAAATCTTAGTAGCTTAGCATTATTTATTTCTCATAAAAACTCATCAGTTTTTCTAATCCCCACCCACTTTCCTGAGTGGCCTTCCTCCACAGAGTCCACACAGTCTTCATTTAGTGGCTCTCACTGGCCTCAGAATCCTCCCCTGGACCTCCTCCATCTAGTCAACCAATGAGGAAAGAAAGAGTATGCGTGCAAAGGAGCCCATGACTGATAGGAAGGGAAAGTTCTGAACATGGCGTGCATTATTCCTGCCCACGTTTTATTGACCATAACAGTCCCCATGGCCCCACCTAACTTCAAGGGGGCTGGAAAATATATTTCCCTTGAAAGGAATGATTTCATAAACACGTAATTCTAGGCCATAGGAGAATTAAATAAAATAACTTGTGTAGAACCCTTGGCATAGTGTCTGATGCCCATAGGAGGCATTCCATAAATGCTAGTTACCAATACAGAAAGAATTTTACACACTGATTGGTCTCAGTAAACTTCTTAAGAATCTCTATTACATATCCGCATGGCTTAATCAAATATATCATTAGAAATAAGATGACATTTTCACTTACTGAAATTCTGACAGCTCATAAATCCTAAAATTCAGGATCCACTGGGAAGAGCACAAAAGTGAGATGCATTCATTTTTGTACGCAGACAGACTTGCAAGCATTTGCACACATAGGCACATACTCTCAGAGACCAGTGAAGAAATTACTATACCTTTCCTTTCATTGTGCTCTACTGAAACTTTCTAGCCATCTCTTTAGTTAACTGTGTATTGCTGCTTTCCACTGAGGCTATAGAAAGGGTAGATGTGATGTCCATGAAATGTCCCTTTATTGTCCTCAGAATGAGGGACATTTATGGTACAGAGGTGGAAGCACGTTCTCTTTCTCTACTATTCTGGAACATTAGTGAGAAGTATAATCTATAACTGTAAACATCTTCCTCTGCCTAGAGTTTGGGAGCACACTCTCTTGGCATCTGTTCCATCTACAGTAGCCTGTGCTCCTGTGGGCTTCTTGGGTGGTAAGCACATGTATGAGAATGAGAATTTTATCTTTAAAAAAAAAAATGCCTTCTGGGGCACCTGGATGGCTCAGTCAGTTAAGCATCTGCCCTTTGGCTCAGATCATGATCCTGTGGTCCCGTGATCAAGTCCCATGTCAGGCTCCCTGCTTAGCCCCCTGCTTCTCCTTCTCCCTCTGCCCTTCCCACCCCACCCTCCAGCTTGTGCTTTCTCTCTCTCTCTCACTCAAGTAAGTAAATAAAATCTACAAAAAAAAAATGCCTTCTGATTTTTACAGGATTAGGTAGAGGGAAGAGTGCCAACCAAAAGCAATAATAATGTTAATGAAACCAATGGCCGAGGAAAAATTTCTGGTGAATGCCAATCATGAGGAAAAATGTCAGAAAAAGATATTAATGTCCCCTTATAGGAGAAGCCTCAGATACAATTGGCATTTGAAACAGCTGGAAAAGGGCAGATTTTTCTATAATAATGTTCCATTCAAATCAGATCCACTGTGGGCACACAGGGTCACCGAAAAGGTGAAATTGAGTTCTCTACTGACTTCCAAACTAAAGATTCTAGGTTAACTAAACTTAAACCATGCAGCAATTTGTTCTAAATCCCAGAGAAACATAAATGCTGATGTCAGTTGTTTGTGCTGATATTTTTCTCCTCATGTAATTGTAAGAACATATTTCTTCTGCTTTCCTATAGAAGCAGTTCTTTTGACTCTAGTTCTTTGTTTTCTTCTGATTCATTTCATCTTCTTCAAACCAAGTATTATAAATCTAAGGGCTATTTTCATAATTTTAACAGTTAAAACTATGTTTGGCATAAAGGTAGTACCTTGAGGAAGCACAAAGGGGCCATCAAATGTTCAGAAACTTGGTTGTACACTGAAAATGTGAAAATTAGAGAGTTTCCCCCCCATTTAATTGACTGTCATGAATACCACTTGAGAGTGATAAAACTCAGGACATCAGAAATGGCTCGGACTGAAGGAAGAGAAAGAGTCATAATCAGGACCAGAAGTTCATTTCTCTATGTCAAAACACCAATCTGTTCAAAGTCAAAAGAACTAAATCATAGAAAAGGGCAGAAAATAATCTAAATGGGAACATTTTAAATGACATTCAGACATGGATCAGGGTTGAGCCAAGCTTCATTTTAAGGCTTTAAGGATCAGGTTGGTGGGAATAGATGTGTCTCAAGGTCATCACACCACGGATTGAAAAAAATCTGTACGACTTCCACTTAGGTCATGGGAAGCAGAATGGGTCATGCAAAATTACCTTAAAAAAAACTTATTAATCATATTTGAAGCATTGATTCCAGACTGCAAAAGTGGCCCTATCTTTATTTAAAGTAGGGATTCTCAACGATGGCCCTCCTGACACCTTGGGTCGGATAATTCATTGTTGGCGGGGCCTCTCCTGTGTGTTGTGTAACTGGCTTTTTTCATGATATGCTGGTAGCACATCTCCGGTTGGAGCAACCAAAACCACTTCAGGCATTCCCAAATTCCTCTGGGGAGCAAAATTGTCCCTGGTTGATTTAAAGGAATTTTATCCCCCAACATGGGGATGGCTGGATAATTCCATCCATTTTTTTTCTCAATGCTTCCATGAATTCTCTTTTGGTCAAACAAGATTTCTTAATTCAGTTTGCTACCACATCCACCGTGCACATATTCACTATCTTCTCTTCCATCTTCTAGTGTCCTTTCATGCCTCCCCCCATTTTTTTTCAAAATTCTCCTACATTCTCTCTCACAACCTTTCTAGGTTGCAATTTTGGAGTGTAACCTCCTTGTGGCTATATCCTTTCTTATGGGCTTTTGTGTTGTTACAATTTACGAGGCTTAGTGGCCTTCTCTTCCCCAAATCGATATTCTGTGTAGCTAAAGCTTTCCAGTCATGTCTCGCCCAATACAGAAATTCTCAGACATCTTTTTAGAAATACAGGTGATTTGAGACTGACCAGTTCCTGGTCACGGATTTCTCTGTGACTGAACGGAAAGTCCATGAGCAGTCTGCTGAGGAATAGAGTCCCATGGCTTCTGCTCCGTCTTGAAATGCTACTTTTTTTTTTTTTAAGATTTTATTTATTTATTTGACAGAGACATAGCGAGAGAGGGAACACAAGCAGGGGGAGTGGGAGAAGGAGAAGCAGGCTTCCTGTGAAGCAGGGAGCCCGATGTGGGGCTCGATCCCAGGACCCTGGGATCATAACCTGAACTGAAGGTAGATGCTTAACGACTGAGCCACCCAGGCGCCCTTGAAATGCTACTTTTACATCTTACCTGATCTGTGTGCATTCCATCCTTGAACCCGTAAGTCCCAACTTTTCTTTATATAGGTTTGCATGAACCTATATTCAGGACCCTCCCTGGTAAAGTCTTCTAAGTACTGTAGTATCTGTTCACTTGGGATTTTTGTATTTCTTTTAAACCCCCCCAGTATTTTCATTAGTATTGTTATTTATTCTTATTGTTCTCTGGTTACAATGTTACATAGGTTATGAGTGAAGTACCTGACCCCAAATTTTCCCATAAGCCCTGCTAGTGTTTCATTGTGCAGAATGTGAGGAATTCTTTTTAGAAATGTATGTATCACATTGTAACAGAAACAATTGGAAGACCTAAAAAGTGATTTCATCCAACTCTCTTTTCCCACCCATTTTGTAAATAAGAAAACTGAGACCCATAGATGGTGACAGGGATGTAACTTGTCTCCTGTTTTATTCTGTAACCGTGGTGCTCACAGCAGCAGCGGGTGCTCATTACATCATATTCCCTTAGCTTAGTAAGTACTTTTTTTTTTAATCTCAAGTTATTACCTTATAAAAGAGTTCTGATACATTAGTGGTTTTTATTGAAAGCCACCTCCAATCTGTTTTGGAAATTGGCAAGGTATAAATAGTAAATAAATAGTGAACCTAGGAGCAGAAAGAGGTTTTTACAGCTTGTTGGCAGCTGGAGCTGGGACTGGATCCTAATTTCCAACTCCCAGCCCAGCCATCTCTCCGTAACATCCTGTCTCCCCTAGGCATTTGTGGGTGTCCCACTTTATATCACTGTGGCCTGGAAGACTCAATAAGTAATCGTCATGGTAGTCCCACCTTTCCTCCCAAATGCTTACACTTACTTGCCTTGCTGGATCAGTTTAAAATTGGAGATACCGGGGCACCTGGGTGGCTCAGTCATTAAACGTCTGCCTTTGGCTCAGGTTCTGATCCCAGGGCCCTGGGATTGAGCCCCGCATCAGGCTCCCTGCTCCACAGGAAGCCTGCTTCTCCCTCTCCCACTCCCTCTGCTTGTGTTGCCTCTCTCGCTGTGTCTCTCTCTGTCAAATAAATAAATAAAATCTTTAAAAACAAAAAAACAAAAAACTCATGCTCTAAAAAAAAAAATCGGAGATACCTGTGTGCCATCATCTGTGCATACAGCATAGCTAACCAATGGAAGAGTCGTTTAGCTTATTTATTTATTTTGTCAGAAGTCTAAGTTATACACAGTGATTCACAACTTTTTCAGCTCTGGTTAGAGAACCCTATTGTTTATTCTTTGAAAGTTCACATAAAAGTGAAACTGTTAACGTGGGTTTCCTTAGCACCAAGCTCTAAACTGCCCAAGGAAAGGAAGCTTACAGATTAGTCCCCAGTTTCTTCTACCAACTCCCTCCCCATTCATTTTCATTCTTTTATGTTCTCTGCAACAATATTCAACAAACAAAATGAAGAAGGATTCAGAAATGAGACTTTTTTTAAAAGTCTGAAACAACAGGAAAGGTCCAAGAAAACAAATGCAGTGCGGGAAAAATATTGCTGCTAGTCCTGAACCAAGTTAAATATGGGGAAAAAATCAGAGGACAGGGATTTAAAAGATGAATGAACATAGACCAGAGTTTGCATAACCTGCTATCTTCAGACAGAACGTGACCTGTATTTGGGTTTTGTTTGGTAGGCATGCCCACAAAGACTTAATAAATTTGGACATCTTGCCAACGTGATGTAAACAGAAGATTTCACATACTCGTTTAAATTTCTGGCTCTTCCTAAAAAAATCTGAAGAACTGTTACACAAAAGCCTGGCTTTTAGCATGGCACCCATTGGCTGGGAATGAGCCATGGAGGACACTTTCTTGAAAAACAAACAACAACAACAAAAACAGGAACAATCACAACAACAAAAAACCCCACATGATCCAGTTTTTTCCAATCCCCAGTGCTGATTGCCATCCCAGTAAAGGTACCTGTCTGGTTCTCTAAAGGTACCTGTCTGGTTCTCTTAGGTACTGCATGCATGCACCATGTAACGGAGACTTCTTAGTTTTATTAGGGACATGCTTTCCGAAGTTCCTTACTTTGATTTCCCCTGAACAATATGTCATCTGTTAACCTGTGCTTAAACCCAGAAGCCCAATTTACAGAGATTAAGCCTAAAGTTTCAAGATTTACTCTAGTTTATAAAGGCTTTCAAAACTTTTTTTTTTTAAAGATTTTATTTATTTATTTATTTGAGAGAGAGAGAATGAGACAGAGAGCACGAGAGGGAAGAGGGTCAGAGGGAGAAGCAGACTTCCTGCTGAGCAGGGAGCCCGATGTGGGACTCGATCCCGGGACTCCAGGATCATGACCTGAGCCGAAGGCAGTTGCTCAACCAACTGAGCCACCCAGGCACCCAAGGCTTTCAAAACTCTTACCTGCTACTTCCATACATCTTGTTACGTTCCTTTGACAAATCTCTTCTAGGCCCTGAACTGAAATGCACAGCAGAGCACGGCACAGGCAGGACATAAATTTTTACTCAAGTGATGGGCTTCATTTGAACCTGTCCCAACACCATTGCTCCCAGCTCTGATTCCGCATCATGGCTTTCATTTCTTGGTACAGTGGGCAAAATCTGAGACTTGTCCAACAAAGTTACCACTTAAACTTGGGGGGGGGACTATAGAGAATAATTTTAGGAAGGCATGGAAGGTAAACTGCTTTTTTGAGGAAAAAATGGTTTAAAAAATCCTCTTAACAATTTATGGTTAACTTCCAAACTAAGTATGCACTGTTAATTATAAGACTATACTTACAGCTATTTGCAGTTTTATTTCTTCAAAGCACTTTCTCTGATTCAAACTTTGATTCCCAAAACTCTCTTCTCTGCTGCTGTTACCACCTTTGTTTTCAGTCACAAAGGTAGTTTATTACTTCAATGTGTGTGTGTGTGTGTGTGTGTGTGTGTGTGTGTGTGTGTGTGTGTGTATCTATCTTTCTGGTCTCTATCCTGAGTCTTCTTAGGACCTGCAAATTATACTTTGCTGACTGTTGGTGAGTTCATTGATCTATTGCTGTGTTGGCAATTGGTGCCTATCTTTTTCATAGAAATTGTGTTTATTTTTGTTTAACATATTATGACGAAAATTTCAAAAATAGAGATTAATGTAATAGACCCTCATGTGTTTGTTATCCAGCTTTACCAACTAACAATATATAGCTAATCTTATTTTGTCTATTTTAGATTATATATTATAGTCATCATGCAGATATGTAACTTTATTATAGTTCTAAGAGATAGTGATTCCTAATAATCTAATTGCTAACATTGACTTAATTTTAATTATTACTATTTTCACTAGAAAATATTTCAACTAATATCTGCACTGTGTTCACATTTCACCAATTATCTACTAAGAGCATTTTTTAAATAAAACTGAACATTTTAATTTTCTGTTTGAATCAAGCAGCTTTTTGATCTTTAAATTGTGGTAGAAACATTAACATGAGATCTACCCTCTTAGATGTTTAAGTGCATGATACGATTTTGTTAACTGTAAAAAATTACATTGTACAGAGAATACCTAAACCTTGTTCATCTTGTATACCTGAAACTTGATACCTGTCGAAAAGCAACTCGTTGTTTTCTCCTCTCCTAAATCTTTAGCAACCACCATTCTGTTCTGCCTCTGAGTTTGACTATTTTAGGTATCTCCTATAAGTGGAATCAGGCAGTAGTCATTCTTCTGTGACTGGCTTGTTTCACTTAGCATGTGGCCTATTTCACAAAGCATCAACCTCCAGGTTCATTCATGGTGTCACATACAACAGAATTTCTTTTTTTTTTTTTCTTCTCTAAGTCTAAATAGTATTCCATGTAGATATATGTGACATTTGCTTTATTCACTCATCCAATGATGGATCCTTGGGTTGTTTCCTTATCTTGGCTATTATAAATAATGCTGCAGTAAAAACAAAAGAGGACATATTTTTTAAGATCCTGCTTTCAATTCTTTTGGATCTATACCCCAAAGTGGGATTACTGGAGTCTATGGTTTTCTATTTTTAGTATCTTCAGGAAGTTCCATAACATTTTCTAAAGAGGGTACACCATGCATGTTA
>NW_027397082.1:15250127-15281370 GCF_003265705.2 Callorhinus ursinus | reverse complement strand
CCACCCTCCTCCCCTCTAGAACCCTCAGTTTGTTTTTCAGAGTCCATCGTCTCTCATGGTTCATCTCCCCCTCCGAATTCCCCCTCCTTCATTCTTCCCCTCCTGCTATCTTCTTCTTCTTTTTTTTTCTTAACGTATATTGCATTATTTGTTTCAGAGGTACAGATCTGTGATTCAACAGTCTTGCAAAATTCACAGCGCTCACCATATCACATACCCTCCCCAATGTCTATCACCCAGCCACCCCATCCTTCCCACCCCACCCCCACTCCAGCAACCCTCAGTTTGTTTCCTGAGATTAAGAATTCCTCATATCAGTGAGGTCATATGATACATGTCTTTCTCTGATTGACATATTTTGCTCAGCATAACACCCTCCAGTTCCATCCACGTCATTGCCAATGGCAAGATCTCATTCCTTTTGATGGCTGTGTAATATTCCATTGTATATATATACCACTCCTTCTTTATCCATTCATCTGTCGGTGGACATCTTGGCTCTTTCCACAGTTTGGCTATTGTGGACATTGCTGCTATAAACATCGGGGTCCACGTACCCCTTTGGATCCCTACATTTGTATCTTTGGAGTATATACCCAGTAGTGCAGTTGCTGGATCGTGTGGTAGCTCTATTTTTAACTGTTTGAGGAACCTCCATACTGTTTTCCAGAGTGGTTGCACCAGCTTGCATTCCCACCAACAGTGTAGGAGGGTTCCCCTTTCTCCGCATCCCCACCAACATCTGTCGTTTCCTGACTTGTTAGTTTTAGCCATTCTGACTGGTGTGAGGGGTTATCTCATTGAGGTTCTGATTTGGATTTCCCTGATGCCGAGCGATGTTGAGCACTTTTTCATGTGTCTGTTGGCCATTTGGTTGTCTTCTTTGGAAAAATGTCTGTTCATGTCTTCTGCCCATTTCTTGATTGGATTATTTGTTCTTTGGGTATTGAGTTTGATAAGGTCTTTATAGATTTTGGATACTAGCCCTTTATCTGATATGTCATTTGCAAATATCTTCTCTCATTCTGTCTGTTGTCATTTGGTTTTGTTGACTGTTTCTTTTGCTGTGCAAAAGCTTTTTATCTTGATGTATGCTACTGGCACAAAAACAGACAATGGAACAGAACAGAGAGCCCAGAAATGGACCCACAACTCTATGGTCAGCTCATCTTTGACAAAGCAGGAAAGAATGTCCAATGGCAAAAAGACAGTCTCTTTAACAAATGGTGTTGGGAAAATTGGACAGCCACATGCAGAAGAATGAAACTGGACCATTTCCTTACACCACACACAAAAATAGACTCCAAATGGTTGAAAGACCTAAATGTGAGACAGGAGTCAATCAAAATCCTAAAGGAGAACACAGGCAGCAACCTCTTTGACCTCAGCCGCAGCAATTTCTTCCTAGAAACATCGCCAAAGGCAAGGGAAGCAAGGGCAAAAATGAACTATTCGGACTTTATCAAGATATCTTTTGGTTTTTGATAATGTCTTTGTATTATAGCTGATTTACTCAAATGAGGATTTAAACGTTGTTTTTATTTGCTTTGCTCTGTAACAACCCCTCCCCACTTTACTTTTCTTTTTTGCTTGCAAATTTTATATAGAAAGACTTGAATTCTTTGGAATTTCCTCTGTTCTTGGTGTGGCTGATGACCTTCCTGTGGTGTTATAAAATGAATAAATTCCTAAACTTTCTGCAGTGCTTCCCACCTAGAAAATTATCTGGAGGTAGAGAAGATCAGCCCCAGAGAGCTCAAGCTTCCTGGGCCCTTCTGGTGGATGACAGGAATCAACATTTTAGCACATTTTTAAAAAGTGTTTGTGGCACCCCACCTGGGAAGCTATGCTCATTGGGACAGGACTGGAGAGACAAGAGGAGATGGGAACCTGTGTTAGTTCTGTGCTTCTCAAACTGCGTCCATGACAGGCCTTTTGCGGTGATGCTCCAGGGGTTCCCCTGGTGAAGCTAGCCTCCGCCCGCTCACTTCCATAAAGCAACTTCCCTATTATTTATTTTATATGTTGGGCATCAATATATAAATGCCTGATTTTCTCTGAAAAAAAAAGAGATTAAGAAATATATTTGAGTGGTGCGTGGGTGTCTCAGTCGTTAAGCCTCTGCCTTCGGCTCAGGTCATGATCTCAGGGTCCTGGGGTCGAGCCCCACATTGGGCTCCCTGCTCAGCAGGAAGTCTGCTTCTCCCTCTCCCCTTCTGCCCTGCTCCTGCTCTCTCTGTCTCTCTCTCTCAAATAAGTAAATAAAATCTTTAAAAAACTATATATATATATATGAGAAAAATATATTTGAAAGCCACTAGCCTTATAGAAAACCCTTAGATCTGGGATGGGAGATATCTCACTGCCCTCTTAACTTGCCCTAAAGAATTGGGGTAGTTCAGTAAATCATTTACCCACATGGGGTTTCAGTTCCTCTATCTGTTCCACTCAGATATCCATACCTGCCCTGAATATCTTACAGGGTTGTTGTGAGAACCCAGAAATGGGAGAGTTTGAAAGTATTTTGCACAACACAAATGCAAGACTTTCCCCCCCCTTTTTTTCTTTTTTAAGTCATAAACATGACTTACCACACAGAGGCTTTCAGGGGATCAGAAATCACTTTGATGTCCCTGGAGGGAGAAAGCACTATTAGCAGCAAAGCTGACATTAGACATTAGAAAGTAATCATGGAAAACAACTTACTTTGCAAGTTTGGTGCATTGTAGTGTCTAAATACACACTGTTGAGGAATCAGTTTGGAAATGGTTTGTATGTTATACTGAAAAATTATCTCCAGGGAATCTAAGAACAACATAAGACTTTCTCAGTAGGATAATGGGCAGGTTCTGCTTCTAGCTAGGACAGGGACATCAGTGAAGAGCTCCAGATTCCTGACTCTGATGGTGTTTAAGAGTTGATTCCTGTAATTGCTGTTACATGCCAGACCCAGGAAGAGAGACACTCGGGGCTCCTCCCTCCCCGCCTCCCCCCGATCATTGGGAATCTGATAATTCCAATACCGTATCATGTAACAGTTTCATAGGTTCCTTGAATTTTTCCACTCAATATCATCCTTTTTAGATGGAGCACAAAGCCCTATGCCAAAGAGTCATGCCACACATCAGAAGTTCTCAAGGCATTCCCGAATTCATTAAAATGACCTAGTCAACTTATCTTCCACAGTTTAGCCCCTGAGTGGTCTGTTCTGAGTAGAATGGAAAGACCAAGTTATTGAGGTATGTCTTTACCTCGATAAAAATCCTCTCTTTACCACTCAGTGACTCTATATGAGTCTGGCTAGCTACTTTACCTCCATGTGCATTCTCACCTGTAAAACAGAAATAATAATAATACTATATTCTTATAAAATAGGTAAAAATCATCATCATTATCTCCATCTACCTGCAAGAGTTATTAAGAAGACTTAATGAGATCATTCAATTGCTTTCAATTGTAAAGGGCCATACAATGTTATATCCTAGAGTTATATTCCCAGGTCATATTACCCTGCCTTTTGAAGGTGCTGGAATACAATCTAAGAGTGTGTGTTGTCCCTTTGTGTAGTGGTTCCTCATAAAATACATTTTTTTTTAATAGGAGAGTAGGTGGTTGCATCTTGACTATCTCATTCAGAGAAAGGAATTCTGCATGTCAGGATGAATAGGAGACAGAGACGGAAGGCACAGAATACAGGAACAACTAGAGATGCACTTTACAATTTATAGGAAAAGGATCACTAGGAATGCCTTTTGCTTTTTTTTTTTAAATCAAGGAACACCCCAAAGTGGACTTTGTTTTTCTTCTAACACACTCTCTCTCTCTCTCTCTCTCTCTCTCTGGGGAATTTCTTCGGCCCCATTCCAATGATGTGGCTCCCGATGACCATTCTCAGAGCTGCTAGCACTTGTGGGAAGCAGACCTGGCATACCAGAGGCCATACCCAGGCCACGGCGATGGCTGCAGGGTGGGCATGTGCTTCAGGTTAGCAAGCGGTCTTTTTCCAAGGAGATTTTGTTTGGGGCTTAAGGAAAGGCAACATGCTTTTAGGATTATGTTTCTAGGAGTATATGAATAAAAGACTAGCAGAAATCATCTTCCCCATAAGTAGCTGGAATTGAAATAAACACATAGGAAGAAGAGGGCTGAAGATCAGCTCTCAGTTTTCTATACCCATTGTGCCAGAAACCAGATCTTCCCTTATATATCCTGGTTACAAAAAATAACAAATTAACTCTCATCTCCTTTCAAGTTGATCCTCTCTCTTGCAACTGAAAGAGTCTTGAGTAATCAACTTCTTATAGAGATTATCTGTACTGAATGTCAGTACGTTTGCTTTTATAATTCTTACACATTGATACTTTAAAATAATCTTGTATATACATATTTATTTTAACTCCAAACATGAGCTCTGAATTAGGGAGGGTGGGGGAGAGTGAGGGCACTTGACAAGAAGGCATACAACTAAAAATGACAGTTACTATGAATTATGAATTCTCTTTCAGATATACCGAGTAAGATTTTTATTCTAGCCTCTACCCAGAAAATAGGCCTTATGCTTAAAATGTCTGTGCTGATCATATAATAGATGCTCAATAATCTGATTCAGAGGCTTTGTTTCCTAAGAGGATCTTATTATATTTTGAAATTAATCAATAAATATAAGTATGATATGATTCTTCCTTTCAAAAACAGCTAATGTCTTTAACTTTCTCAAAATACTTTTCCGATATGGTCTCAGAGATCTTATCTGCAGTCCTTATAAATAATTCCCATAAATTAAAACAGGAAAGGATTTGTCAGATGGCATTAAGTAGCTTAACAATTTCCAGGAGGATTAGGTGATTATGCTTGGATGAGACACAGATAGGTAGAATAACCAGAAGAAATGGGTTCTTGGAAAGCCCCCACTGGACTCCAGGCTGCTTCTTGGAACCTGCAGTGCTCTAGATCAGATGATGAGGGCCTTCATCACCGTGGCCACAAGAAACAGGCACTATTTCCTTCCTTATTGCACGGTCTCTTCCGCGTGCCTGCTGATGCCGATTTCTTGCTTCTTCCTTTGAAAGCTCATGCCCGTGGACCCGTGTGGCAGAATGCAAAACTGCAGCTGGACGCTGTGTGCAAGGGAGTCTCTGAAATAAAGCTTTGGGTTTTCCAGCTCTACAGTCAAGGAAACCTGTCAGAAGATTTAGAATAGGCACCCCTATTCCACAGTGTCCTCTACATATTGTGTCTGATTTTTGTCTCAGATCAACTTTGTAAGACAGCTATTTTGATTCCTATTTTAGAGATGAGAAGACTAAGGGACTGGAATGAGAAAGTCTTTTAATCCAAGACCCATGTTTCTTTCGATTTCCCCTGCTAACTTGTCCTGATCATTTTGGAGCTTAAGTGCATGTTCTATTAATATTTCTTCCCACTACCATTTCAACATGACCAGGATAGTTGTCAAAATTGTCACCTTGAAAAAGTCATTTGTCATCTACATTAGCCACTGTTCAGAGATTAACATTTTGAGAATGGAATCAACAACTGGGTTAGATGTGTCTAATTTCCATGAATTTGGGATTTTCTTAAGTGACGTGTTCTGAGACCGTATGCCACACCCCCAAAAATCGTCATGGTTGTCCCTCAACTGGACCTAATTTGACATTTTCAACAGGCCTATTGTCAAAATAGCTAATAACAGCCATGGTCTTGTTCAGGACTGCAGTGATGATACATGTACAGGTAATGTCCCTATAAAATGTCTTACAAATGTGTACTATGATTTTGTGATGGAAAAAGAGCCCCAGGGTTTTTTTTTTTTTAATAAGTGAAAAGTGAACAAGACAAAGAAAAAAATGACTTACATTATTGAAAACCAGTTTCTCATGCATTTACTCGTTTAAATATCTCCACTACAGATGAAGTTATCAATGTATGATCACAGAACTCTCCAAGACATGAGGGGAATTACTGGAGGAGTTGGTGTATGGGAACATTTCACCGGGGTTCAGCCTTTGCACCAATTCCCTTGGATTTAAAAATGCCCCATGTGAAATGAGGGAGGGAAATAGCAAAACAAACAAACAATCCTAGAACTGATGAGCTGGAGTCAATATAACCAAAGCCAAATTTACTTAGTCTTATAAATAAAGCTAGAAGCACTTGTGATCCTCATTTGAATTTTTCATTCTTAAAAATAAAAGATTACTAAAATTTAAATGGAAGAGCTGTGTGGAGAACTCAAGTGTAGCCTGAATCTATTAAAACACTGTCTGTTGGTAGGAATCAGAAGGACAAGGGCACCATTATTGTTTCAGAAATCTGTCCATTTCTATTCTAAATGTCAGGACACCAGCCATGACTTTGCTAGAAGATAACTTTTTATCAAGAAAAGAGTGAACTCAGGGCTCTGAATAGCATAAAATGTTCACGCCAGACATAAACAAGATCGAATGGAGGGAAGGAAGAAAGGGATTGTACACAAGGTCTGCTGATTTAATGATAGCCATTTAATTGTCCTGAGTGTCAATAATTGTAAACCGTGATTTGTAGGGAGTAATAGAGTTTTATATTTTAAGGTTCATCTTCATGTCCTCTGCCTGTTGGCTGTAAATTCAACGACTAACCCTTCTTCACATCAGAGAACTCATGTAAGCCAGTTTACTGTGGAGCCAATAGCAAGTCCTTTCAGTAATTATAGTTCAGCTTCGAAGTTGGGGTGGGGCTGGGAGGGCTAGATGCCTCGTATGAATTTGTATATTACAGTGAAAGCAAGATACAGAGCAAATCTAGTGTACAAACATGCATTAGTAAACTGGTACAAAATATAACTTGTACTATAGGTGGGGAAATTCCTACCTTCTGTCCTAAGGCACTCTGAAAAGAACCTTGCATAGAAAGCTTTTTCTAACATGGATACAATAAACTCTGATGGCAGAATCAGCTAGCATTGTAATGGAGTCAAGTGGCAGGGCCATAGGGGGAGGCACAGGAATGTGAAGCCAAGAAGGCTCCAGAACTCAAGTGTTACACTCTGTCACTGAACTGCAAGTGTTGCTGGCTTCCTAAACTTCTTAAAGGTCGGTAAAGCTGGTGCAATCTTTCTAACAGAATCTAATTCCTGACATACTTGGCTCATTTTAAAAACTCTCTGGTGTGGATTTTGACAAAGATATATGAAGTGCCAAATAACCACATCTGGATGTGTCAGTTCCCACTTTCAGTAGTTCATTTGCTAGTTAAACCAGCCCCCCACCCCTGGCGTACCCTGGCGCACACATCTCTGATGAGAGCGCAGGTTTCATTTAACTGACCCTAGGGTACGGACTAGTATTGAACAATGTGAAAACACGTTTCACTGTTTATACACATTTGTTTTTAAAGTAAATTACCAAGTAGACAATACAGCACAGACCTACATTCCCTTGTGCCATTTTTGGAACTGTTCCTCCATGTCCAAATTACTTTCATTGTTTCTTTGTAGGGCAAATGGAATGGAAATTCCCCAACACCATTAGGCATCATTGCCTTTGCCCTGGAACCCACAGAAAGCACTCCCTTGGGCCCCTACCACTGATCATCTTGTGTGGTCACTCAACTCTTTCATCTTAGATGCTGAGATCTAGTTTTCCCTGGTAGAGAAAGGCCTGGTATCATGTCTCTCTAGCTCTTTATTCATCTACTACAGAGACACATACTTGTTGAATAAATGAGTAAATGATGACATGGAGAAACCATTAAGGAAAGCTCCGATATGTCTTAGCATTTCTTCTATTTGGGGGAGATGTTGTAGTCCTTTTAACTTTGTGGTACACGCTTCTAGGGCAGAAGACTTATGTGCTATTTGATTCTGGAAGCAATATACTTTGAGACATCTATTTTGACAGCTAAAGGCAGGTGTCTTAATGCTCCCCAGGTATATCCTCCAGTAAACAGCACCATGAGAAGGCTGATGGGGGCAGTGCTCTGTAAGTGCATTATGCATCTTGTGCTCTAGGTGTCCTCCAACCCCCATCCCAACAAATACACACACACACACACACACACACACACACACACACATCCCATATAGAGCCCTACCATTTACTTTGTTGCTTGGCATTTACACAGTAGCAGATGTGCTGTAAATAGACACACAGCAACAGGGCTGGCATACCAATGGACTCAGAGGTGAGACATCTGGTAAAACAGATGCAACGTGGCAGGGGGACACAGACTGCCCAGAAAGTGCTCATCTCCCAAGATCAGCGCTGAGGACCTGACCAGGGCTTGCCTTGGCACCGTGCCCTCTAAACAGATGGGGATAGATTTGAGCCAATAAGGGTATATGGAGGAAGTGATCAGATTGCTCCTGAGACGGAGGGTCCTGTGCCAGAAAAGTTGAAGCAGCCATTTTCTTTTAAAAGTCCTCTCCTCACCATCACCTGGGTGCCACACATCCATCAAGCAGTGTCAGGCAGTTTTTGCCTGAGTTTCATCAAAGGCTTCAGCAAGCCTTTCAATAAATGCCTTATCTTGTTCATGGAGATGACAAGAGGATTAATTAACGTTAGCAAAGCTCCTGCAAGATCAATGGATGAAAGAAAACTCACAAAGTGCATTATTAATAATGGGATGAGGTCACACTCCATAAAAGCCCTGTAAAAAGTCCCATTTCCAGTGTAGAGCAGTCATTTTGTATCAGAGTCCCACTTTTTATTGAAATATTTAACAATCATAATGCAATGTAATTTGTGTCCTTAACTAGGGAAAAAAGTGCATATAGAAGAAATGTTGGGGAAAAGTATTTAATCCACTCATCTTTTTACTTCCTTTGCATGGTCTAGAAATACGGTCATTTTTCCCATCAGAAGATAAGCTTACTTACCCATGGCTTTAATACTTTTCATTCTTTGCATTCATTCCATTAATGACTATAATACAAAGAACAACAACCAACTGTAGGGAACACTTGAATCTTCAGCTATGTAAAAATAAGGAGTTAAGATACGTTGGTGTAAAATAACGTCCTTGAATAAATACAGTTCTCTTATTCTTGGGTACATTTTGGCACCAGAATGAGGCTATCGAAGTATTTCCGAAGTGGAAGTCTCTAAAGGGCCTGTATTTGACAAGATTTATCACAAGATAAACAGCAATGAACCTAGACAATGGGAACGTGAAATTAGCATAATTTCTTCCACAGAAAAATCTCTTTACTTCCATTTTTAACTTTCTGAATCTCCACCTTCTATCAGTATGCCTTGAATTTCACCCTTCATTGTAAGGCAAACCAGATCATCTTAGCTGAAAAATCTTCTCTTGCGCCGTACATCCATTACTAGGTCTTTTACCATATTTGCAGATTTTAATCATGACATTTCATTTTGTCATTTACACAGAAGGCACACTTTGTTTCACCAAAGTGATCATAAGCTCATATAAGGCAGAGTCACTGTTTCATTCCCTACAGTCTCAATTACATTATATGAATACAGTATGTCCTTCAATAGATACCTGTTGATTGATGCTTTAACAAAGCAATGGTAATGATAAATGACATATATAAAGCATTCTCAGGCATTGCACTGACTGCTTTTGGTGCATTGCTTTTACCAGTCATCCCAGCACTCTATGAGGTGGGTACCACTGTCATCTCAATTTTCCAGATAAGGACACTGAATCTCAGACAAGTTCACTAAGTTGCCCACAAAATATACAGCTAGGAAGGTGGAGGTCCTTGGCTTGAATCCTTTTTTGGCTGATTCCAATGATCCACTATTTTATATTGCCTCTAACTTTCTTCCAAGCCCACCCTCTGACAATGTATCAGTTAATGCACATTTGGAAAACCTGTGTATTACTCAACATCCTACCAGAAAATTCTAATTCCTTAAATTAAGGAAGAAAATACACATAGATGAGGATACACTGTAGTATTTGGCCAGTGAATATAATAGGCTGGACACAGCAGTTCTAAAAGAGGGGGAAGCTTGCTCTTTGAATCTGGTTTCATTCATGCATTAAAACCACCCATGATGATGTCTATCCCCAAGTCCTTTCAGTTGCCTCTGCTCTCAACCAGCAATGCTGTGGGGACTAATTAAATATTGCCCACAGAGTGTAGAGTAATAATATAATTGATGATAGGCCATCTAGGAGCTCTTCTGCTATTATGAGATCATTTGAATATAACCATCTCTATAGTCCAAAAGCGGTAAATATCTAGCAGCCAAATGGCTTTGACATTCAGGTTCCAGGCATTCTAATGTATGGGATAATTCAATGCACTCTAATAGCTTGAACTGGAGACTTGCTTTCTTGATTGACTCTTTATTAATGGTGAATTACTTAGTTAGTTAACAGGATAACTGCTGGAGAATGGGAAGTACAATCATAATGGCATATGTTTGCAGAAAATGACTTCTCAATAGTAAAGATTTATAGCCTTATGCATGCATTCATTCATTCCATAAACATTTATTCAGCACCATCTCTGCACTAGGCATCATTTTAGGTGCTGCAGATACTGAGATGAGCAATACAAATTTCCTGAGCTCTGGAGTTTACATTCCAGTAAGCAAGACACAAAATGTATGTATTTAGCTAAGTTGCCATCTAACTTCAGATAGTGATAATTACTATAATAAAGAGCACCATCTGAAGATAGAGAGGAGGAAGGACGTGGTAGATGGTCAGGGAAGGACTATATGGAAGTGACATGAGCAGATACCTGAGTGTTGCAAGGGAACAAACAATGAAAATCTAGAAGAGGACCATTCTGGCAGAAGGAACACCAAGCAAAACAATCCTGAAGTGGGAACAAGATTGGTCTGTGTGAGGAATACTAAACAGCCAAACTGGCTACTGTAAAATGAGTGAGGAGAAAGTTCTAGAAAATGAGATTGGGGGAAAGGTAAGCAAGGGTCAGACTATACAGAGACTTGGAGGCCATCTTTGAATGTCAATGTGAAGCCATTGGGAGCCTTTGAGAAAAAGAATGGTCTGGTCATGTTGACATTTAGAAAGATCACACCAATGGCTATGTAAATAATACTGTATAGGAAAGATGCAATAGAGAAAGAAAGACCAATTAAGAGCTATTTTAGGATATGACAAGTTTTTGGACAATGGTTTAGGGATGGAGAAGATGAGAGTGTTCAGGTTCAGGATGTATTCTTGAAGCTTCATTTGTCAGGATTGGGGGTTAAATGGATTGTGGTATTTGAGAATAAGAGAGGAATCCTATATTCAAGGGTTAAAAGAGACTTAAAAAATGTGAAAATACCAAAAACAGGCTTTACAAATTGTTTTCTTCTCAGCCACATTTCCACAGTTTAATGGACTATTCCCAGTGGGAATTCCTCAGAATAGAACAAAAAGCCCTTACTCTTTTAAAGCTCAAAAATGAGTGTTGTGAAAAAGTCCTTGGGTCTAGCAATCTGGTCTAAGCTCTGCTGTTAATTTTTCCTGGTGACCCAGAACAGGCTGTTCTACCTCTCTGGACCTCAATTTCCATTTATTTAAGAAGTGAGTGGGAAACAAGAATTGGAAAATATTTAAGGTTCCTTCCAGCTTCATTCTTTAGACAAATGGTTAGTTTCCATAAGCTGTAAAGTTTAATTTTAACATAACTAAGCAGTTTTCTCAAACTGAAAATGATCATTGATGATGTAGTTTTCTCACTAAGAATAGTTTCTGAAAGTTGAGAGGGTTTGGCAAGTATAATCTGAAGAAGAATGGCAAATGATACCTATCAGAGCAGAGTCCTTGGGTCTTTGAATCTTGCTGGATGTACCTTCTTTAATTCGGAATGCTTGCGGTGCGAATATTTCCCTCCTACCTTCACTCAGTAGAAGTACTAACTCTACAGAACTACCTTCCCTCCACTCTCCTCTTTCCTCCACAAAAAAAGGTATGGTTTGGTTAGAAAGGCATTTTGACACTAAAAACAATAGCCAAACTATTTAGCTTCCAGCTAGTATCTTATGGTCAAGGTCTTACCGTATAATTGAGAATGCTTTACTTTCTGAATGAAAAATAGGACAACAAGAATAAAACAGATATTCTCCATGAAAAAACTGGAATCTCATGGGGCTTCTGGGTGGCTCATTTGGTTAAGCGTCTGCCTTCAGCTCAGGTCATGATCCCAGGGTCCTGGGATTGAGTCCCACATCGGGCTCCCTGCTCAGCAGGGAGCCTGCTTCTTCCTCTCCTCCCTGCTTGTGCTCTCTGTCTCTCTCAAATAAACAAATAAAATCTTTTAAAAAATAAAAAAAAATTAAAAAAAGAATTAGAATCTCTTAAAAATGTGAATGTTTTTAACGTAAAATAGTCAACTGAAGGAAGAGATATTAACATTCTGTTAATTGGTGTTAGCCTGGGTGCCTGGATTCCTCAGAAAATAAAGCCTGAGTCCAAGGCTTATATACCCTTATTTTATTAAGAAACAAAATCAGAGAGAAGGAGACGTGAGCAAAAGGAGAGGGAACAGGGCGGGAGGGGGAAGCCATTTATTGAATAGGCACCAGTGCAAATGACTACTTGGCATTGCAGAGAAATCTTCTGAAAAGCTGCATGAACTGCTTCTCAAACAGTTTGGGGGGGTGGATTTGTCCATCAGTGCCCATATCTTCTTGGTCAAAATTTATTCCATAAGGTAATAACTTCCTCACACTCCCAACTTGCGCAAACAGAGGAACCAAGTCTTGCAGTGTGCTATTCCTCCGTGTCTGTGGGGAAGCCCTGGGTTGGGGGACAGGTGGCACAGGAATGAGGGGAGATGCGGCCAGCTTGCCTCCGCATGCAGATAGACCTTACAGAGTTGGTCTCTATGGCAGTGCTCGGCAGCAATGAGTGTCTGACATGGTACACGAAGTGTCTGATTCAAAGTGTCTCCCCATCGCCCCTAACTTTACAGATGCAAGGTAGAGGGGGGAATGCCTCATTATCAAAAGACATTGGAGTGACTTAGAGGAGTCAGCCCACAGTGAAAGTGATGTGAGTTAACTATGTCACACGTCTGCTCTGCTGAACAAACACAAAGCAAACCATAAACAATTCCACCTCGGGCAGGGTTAACAAGAGCAGAGTATCTAGAAATAGGAAGATGCTAATATTGTTCTATTCTATACTGGTCAGATTACCCATAAATCGGACTCTGATCACAGAAGAGTGGCCATGGCAGATGGGCAAACTATAAATTATACTAGATAAGGAGTCACAGATGAAAGAATTGGAAGAGACAAGTTTTTAGCAGTAAAAGTTTTTAGCAGTAAAAGTTTTTAGCAGTAAAACTTGCTTAGTGAGAGCTATTGCATGTGTGCAATGGAGTGAGGTCGAATAATACCAGAGATATTAGTGTGCCTTGGGAGGATGTAGAGAGAGAGCAAGGGATTTTTGAGTCAGAGGATATGTGTTTGGAGGTAGAGTCTAGCATTTTGAACTGGATGATGGTTGATATTTCACCTGATGTCTCTGAGCCTCAGTTCCTTCATTAGAATACTGGAAACACTCTCAGGGTTCATACAGGAATTATAAAATACAGGGAGGGGAATGAGGAGAGGCTGTTCGAAGGGTACCAGTGTATCGTTCCAAGAGGAGTAAGTTCTGTGGCTCCCATGTACAGTCTGGTGACTATACTTAACACTTTGCATACTTGAAGTTCACTAACTTGAAGTTCACTAAGAGATTAGATCGTAAACATTCTCATTAAAATAATAATAATAAATAATAAATTAATTAATTAATTAAAAGGTAACTGTGTGAGGTGGTGAATGTATTAAACGACTTAATTTTAGGAATCATTTCCCAATGTATATGTGTTATCAAATCATCCCATGATGATCTTAAATGCATTCCATTTTTATTTGTTAATTATTCTTCAGTAAAGTCCAAAAGAAAATCAGGAAGTTTCCCAGTAAAATTTAAAAAATACAAGATATAACATGTGGCTACATAAGAACCTCTAGAAAGTGGAGAAAGAATTTCTTGGGTGAAGGGCGAGCTTTGGCATCACACACAGGGCTGATATTCCCAGGTCCAGCAGCAGCCTGTGTTCTCCAGAGCCAGCACTCATCCAGTGGTAAGAGATGCTATATTTTAAAATGGGGCTCATTTGAATGGAAAGAAAGAAGCTCAAATTGTAATGAGCCTCCAAGGCATTTTACAAAATTCTCATTAGAAAATAACACAGCCAACAGGCTGTATGGGTACCAAATCTAAGAACAAATAACATGAATGAGATGCTAAACATTCAATGCCTGTACCATTTGCTTAAAAGCATAAATTCAACTGCTCAGATGCCAAATTAAATGTAAGAGGGACTAAGGAAATATTACAATAGCAGAAAACGTTATTAGAAATTAAGCAAATGAATAAACATTCCCCCCTCTGGTGAATATTTGTAGCAATTATTGAAAAATTTTGCAAGCATGTGGCATTTTAACAAACCTTACCATTATATGATGTGCATTTTATGTGAGGAAACTCTGGGGTCTTTTGATCTGAGAATTGGATGGTGCTCTGGACTTGCTCCTAATGAGAGGCAAGTAAATAATGTAAAATATCAATTTGGCACTCAGATGGTGCTAATGAATGAACAGCACAGACCGCCAGCTCTTCTCAGTTGGGACAGGTGACTCCATGTTTAGCAAGTTCCTAGATACAAATGAGAGATTAGGCTGTCCAAAACTTCCATGAGATGCAGATGCTGTGTAGGAGACATTGTTTCAACTGGCCCTTGAGAAAAAAATCGGTATTTTTTAAAATTTCATTAAAACCATCTTTGCATCCAAAAACTTTGCAAACGCATTTGAATCTCCTACTTTTGTTTGACACCATCTAACAACTAACTCATCCATTTATCCACCTATCCAATCACCATTCATCATCCAACCATCCAACTCCCCATCCATCCATCCATCCATCCATCTATCCAATTACTGCTCATTTAAAAGCATGGTCCCTGGAGTTAATGCTGCCTGGTTTCTGAATCTTGAGCTTCAACTTAATAACAACACAAACTTGGGCAAGTGATTTAACCTTCCTAAGCTTTAGTTTCCTTGTATAAAACAGGGGTAATAATAGTACTTAGCCCCAGAGATTCCTCATAGGGAATTGGGGAGTTAAAGAGTTTAAAACTCCTAGCACTGAGTCAGGAACAGAGTTAAGCACTTAGTACTAAAAGTAATGGTTGTTATTTTGTTCAAATTTGAATTATGTATTAGCTGACCAGCTCCCTTCCCTAATTACTTTTCACAGGATAGGTATGAGAGGAAATCACTCACTTATTGAATAGCTCTTCTCTCCAGAAAGCAGGATAGTTCTACAAAGATCCTGTAGGAGCCCCCAACCCACCAACTCCTTAAGCTGAGGTGCTTTTTATGAGGAACACATGGGAGCTTGTATTCTGACTTTTTCCCAGAATTCAAGAGAGTGTGCCTGGGACAGAGCAATCGGGACCAACCAGAACACAGTATGGGATATACATAAACTGCTTTGGCACTTTTCATCCCTAATGAGCATCAGTTTGAAGGCAGTACATGGCCCTTTGTGCACAGACTATCCTGAAAATAATCCTGCTGTTTCCTAAGGGAACAGAATAATGAGATAATGTCCCTGGGCCACCAGCTTTCGCTCATGAGACATGTTTACAAAACACAGCTCATAGTTTGGATTCATTTTTATTTTCCTCACTCTAAAAAGCTCTTATACCACCTCCCTCCCCTCCATCACACACACACACACACACACACACACTATAGCTCTCTCTTCTCTGAAAGATACTATGCTGAGTGAACTGGACTTAGTATCATATTAATTTAATTAATAAAAATGAAACATTCACTTGAATTAATCAGGGAGATAATTAAGGATATAGAAACTTGAATTTAAAAGTGAGTTTTAGGGGGAATCAAATTGTTTTTACCCAATACCAGAGGCAAATGCAACATTATGTTATGGAGGGAAGATTCTTGAGTGCAGCTTCCATAAAGAGATTAAGACTGATTTCAAGTCCATGTAAATGAATGCTGCTAAAACACTTGAAAAATATATTTGCATAAAAAGCTTTCAATTTGTCCCCAAGATCATATATAGACTGTTCTTTGTTTTTAAAACATTTTTGAAGGATAAGGCACAGATAAAACCTCTGCTAGAGTTTTGGAAAACCATAGTAAATGACTCACTATAACTGAGACATTTCTTGCCATTCTCCTACCAAAATAAAAAATAAAAGTACATAGGAAGATAAAATTTGGAAATAGGACCATAAATAAAGAATAAAGAAAGTCATTCACCAAATCCCAGTCAAATGTTTTCACCTAAACATGAAAAACCTTCCCAAATAAGGAAGGGAAGGAGGGGGAAAGGAGAGAGAGAGAGAGAGGCACAGGAGAGACAGGGAAGGGGAGAAAGGGAATAATAGCAATTTCTGAATGATTCAGCTTCATAACCTCTGCATCTTAGAGTTAGGCATAAATGAGAAAGTGAGATAATTCATGTTCATTCATTTAAGAGATATGTATTTAGTGTTTATTATAGTCTCAGCACTCTTGTCAGCATGGGGAACAAAACAGTAAGGAGAAAGGCAAAGTCCCTCTCTCACTGAATTACATTTTAGTTGGGGAGGTCAAGTAATGTACAAACAAATTAACAATTTAATTTCAGACAGCGATGGAGGGTCTGAAAGAATGAAGCCAGTGATGTGTTCACCAGTGTTGGCCTAAGAGATGCTGTCAGAGGCTGACATTTGAATGAAAACTAACTGACAAACAGGGGCTAGATCCAGAGGCAGCAGGAACAGCAGGTGCAAAGGGCCAAGGCAGGAATAAACGGAGCCAGTGTGACTCGAACTCCATGGTTAAGTGGAAAGAAAATGGCTAAGATGAGTGTGGGGAGGTGAACAGAGACTGGGTCACTCAGATTTATGAGAGGTTGAATTTGAATTTAACTGAGATGGAAAATAATTGGAGGTTGTTAAGTTTCCTATTTTCTCATTTACCTTACTTTCAATTGTTCATGTGACATCTGTTTTTTAATGATCATATATTAGGCCAAACGTGGGCCTCACTAATTTCCCAATAACATAAATTATACAGGTCACTTTCTTTTCTCACAATGACATAAAAATATCATTTAATAAAAACAAAAGGAAAAAAATCTACTACCTGGTGATTTTCAAAAAAAAAAAGAAAGAAAAGAAGTTTATGAAACCATTAGTTCATGAGGAAGTCAAAACTCTAATTTCAGACGATTTAAAGAATGATGAAAGTAAAATACATTTTCATTTTTAGCTATGAGCCAGACTTGGTACACTGAACTATTCTACTATAAGCAACTAACATGCCCACATCAAATTCATGGTGGAGATTGGCTAGATGTTCGCCACCCTGTTTCCTTTCTCTGAGAACACAGCTAAATCAAATTTCCCAAACCCTCTTGTATCTATCTAGATGAGATGATCTAGTGTAGTCCTTGCCTGAGGAATGTGAGTGAATGTGTCACATCTAGCCCACGGCAGTTATAACTAGGTGTACCCTCTCCAAATTCTTCAGTCACCCACCCCTCCACACATACGTCTGTTATCTAAAGTATATCAAGATAATGAGGAAGGCACATGTTGAGAATGGCAGATCCATGGCATAGAAGACATTCTTGACCAGTAGAATCTAAAAGTGATGTTCTTGGACCTCAGGATCTCTGAATGATAGAGTGAAGCAAAGTCTACTTAACCTACTGAACTGCATTAGACTGAAGTATAAGAGACACCTAAACATTTGTTGTATTTAGCTTTGGAATATTTGGAATGGCATATATCAGTACTTACTATTGCTTATGCTGTATTAACAGAAGTTGAGATCTTTAAGTAGATCACATTGGCTTAATGATTGTTCCATGAACAGGGAGGAAACATATCAGAGGCTATAAAGATTGGATCCATGTACTACAGTAGCAGAATATTTGGTACAACTGAGATTTTGACACCTGGGAAGCAGATCATATGCTTATGGAACTGAAAGCTCTGGCAGAAGAAGGGATTGGAGTTAATCAAATCTTTAGTGTCTGTTGGCAACTTACTTTTTCTTCTTCTTCTTTTCCTTCTTTTTCTTCTCCTTCTTTTCCTTCTCTTTCTTCTTCTTCTTCTTGGCAAAGTATTCTAAGACAGAAATTAACTCAGGAAATATTTGCAAGGAAAAATATGAAAGAATATAAAAAAATGCAGAAATTTGGGACTTTTACATTTCAAACAAACAAACAAGCAAACAACCCTACTCTTTATAGACAGTAGACAGAAACTTGGTCCAACAAATACTTATTAAGACCCAGTCTGCAGCAAATATCAGATTAATGGTATGGCCTAAGAGTGTCAGCTACTCAGTCTCATTATGAGTACCCACCCCTAAACTCAACAAAGATATGTGGAAGTAAGGAAAAACAGCCTATCTGGGAATTTAAGAAAGATCTTGGGATTTTGTTATTGGCACAAGAACTTGGAATGAAATAGACCAGAAACCGTCTAAGTGCTGGAGGGATTTCATTGCCAAAAACAAAAACAAAACAAAACAAAACAAAAACAACAACAAAAAAAAAAACCCACCCCAACCAGCTCAGACTAAAAAAAAATTAATCAAGCGTTAAAACACCTGTAGACCACCATATTTTCATGAGCAAGGACAGACTCTATAAAGCTATAAAGTCTTAAAGGTAGAGTGCTCTCCTAAATTCATGTCAATGTCATCATGAAAAATGAGGAATCAGGAAACACCGATCTAAAGATGAAGCCATGAAGAAAAAATTGGCCAAGGCACCCCTCCCAGAGCAGAGAACCGGAGCCACAAGGAGGAAATTCTCCCATTTCCAATTCACAATATCTTCCCAGCAGGATTTCAGAATTACTAGACACATGATTGTTTTGTGCCTCATATTCTTACCTTTCCCCAAAGAGGAGCATTTTCTGTGGTTATATTTACTACCTGCCACACTGTATCTTCAGTGTGGGGCAATCAGCTGACTTACCTTTTTAGTTTGTTCACCAGAAAATGAAAAGTCATGATTAGATTTGATGGTATTGACGCTAAGTCTCTGAGAAGTCTTGAAGTTTGAGTTGGATGCAGTGACAGGTGTGATAGAATTTGGATGGCTGTAAGTTCTTTGCTATTCTTGGTTTCAGGAGGCAGAATTTAATCCCTTCCCTCCTGAATTTAGGCTGACATTCGTGAGATTCTTGACCAATAGAATCTAGAAGTGATGTTCTTAGACCTCTGAGAATAGGCCATAAGAAGTCTTACAGTTTCTCTTGGAGCACTTGAGGTCTCTTGGAGCACTTGTCTGTAGAGCCCTAAGCCACCTTACAAGTACAGCTACCCTGAGACCACCATGCTATGAGAAGCCCAAGGCTCCTGCAGAGACCACATGGAGAGGCTCTGAGACTACATGAAAACAGAGATCAGGCTGAACCCAGACTCACGAACATTATGGCAACGCATCAGGCACATGAAGGCAGTTCCCTAACTTAGCCATTAGATGACCCCAGTGATCACAGGGGAAGCTGTTAGGAACATAAAATTGCCTGTGAGCCCTTTTTGAATTTCTGACTCACCAAATTGTGGGATGTTAAAAAAAAAAAAATGTAATCATTACTGATTAAAAATCAGTAATAAAAAATAGTAGAGCCCCTAAAGTTTTGAAAATTAAAAGAAGGTATTCTTAAATAATTAATGAGCCAATAAAGAATAGTAACATAAATTAGATAATTCAGAACTGAACAATAATAAGAATTCTCTACCTAAAAAAATATCATGAGATAAAACTAAAGCAGTTCTTAGAAATGTATAAGCTTAAACACTTAAATCTGTATTTTTTTAAAGATTTTATTTATTTATTCATGAGAGACAGAGGGAGGGAGAGAGAGAGAGAGAAGCAGAGGGAGAAGCAGGCTCCCAAGGAGCAGGGAGCCCGATGTGGGACTCCATCCCAAGACCCTGGGATCATGACCTGAGCCGAAGGCAGATGCTTAACCGTCTGAACCACCTAGGCGCCCAACACTTAAATCTGTATTTTGGAAAAGAAGATACATTTAAATTAATAAGCCAAGCACTAAATTTACAAAGTTGGAATAAAAACAAAATGAATTGAAAGAAAGTAAAAGAAAATAAGTAATAACAAATAAATAACCTCAAAAGTAACCCTTGTAATAGAGAAGATCAAAAAAAGACAAATGTTTGTCAGATTTTCAGTTTGTCTCTCAAGGGACTGATCTCTTGCAAGTGAATGATCAAAAAAACCCCAAACAATTGGACATGAAGACAATATTAGAAAATCTGTGATTTTCTCTTTTTGGAAATTAAAAAAAAGGCATATCTAAAGATAATTGAATGGAATAAAATGTAAGATGATTTTTTAAAACAATTTTATTCCAGTAAATTTGAAAGCCTAGAAAATCAGCAAGCTACTAGAAAAGTATATCTTTCTAACTTGCCAAAGCTGATTCAAGGTGTGGTTAAGAGTAAAAGCACCTTGCAGATAGAAGTGTAAATTGGAATACTTTAGAAAGCAATGTTTTTAGAAAGACATTATCTAGAAGGGTTGGCATGACTACATCTCCTGCTTTCCTTGGGATAGTTCCAATTTCTTTTTTTAAATATGTATTGAGAGAGAGAGAGAGAGAGCATGAGTGGGGGGAAGGGGCAGAGGGAGAAGGAGAAGCATGCTCCCCGTTGAGCAGGGAGCCCAACTCTGACCCTGGGATCATGACTTGAGCCAAAGGCAAAAGCTTAATGGATTGAGCCACACAGACACCCCAGGGATAATTCCAATTTCTAACTGTTGTTCAAGCCTAACTATGGTCAGTGCTCTCTTTTGATGCCAGGTGATTCCATTGTCCATGTTCGGATATGTATGCCACCGCACAGGAATCCTCCTCTCAGGAATTTACCCTGGAAATAACTTTGCACTGGTAAAAAGGAAACGCATACTGGGATATTAATAGCAACATCATATGTAGGAGAAAAAAAGAAGCAAAACACTGGAAGCAATCAAACTGTCCATCTGAAGGGTCTCCTATGGAATATGATGGGATACCATAAGGCAGAGAGGAGGGATGGTCTACACCTCTGTAAATCAATACAGATGGATTTAAGGAAAACGATGGGGGGGGGGATGAGGACACTGGTGACGGAGTATATCAATATGATTTTAGTCAGAGAATGCGCTTTGGGACACACCGAATGTGGTTAAGAAAGACTATTAAGGAGTGTAACAAGGAGACAACAGATCCAAAACTCAGAATAGTCCCTTATCTCTCAGGCATTGGGAGAAAGAGGGCTGGAGTCAGAATCAGGGTGACGAAGAAGGCTTCAAAGGTGCCAATTAATTTTTTTTATTTCTAAAACTGTATTGTTATCCTTTATATATTACATGTGAAATTTACTTCTAGAAATTGGCTCTCATTACAGTAAGAAAAAGAAGTAGTAATAACAGTTACTAACGTTTATTGAGTACTTACTCTGAGCCAGGAATTATTCTCAGGACTTTATAGCTTACAGCAACTGAGAACTTTCATTCCCAGCACAGCTTTGGGGAAGGGCTGCTGCGATTTTCTCTTTTTAGAAATAAAAAAAAACTGATCCAGGCACAGAGGTGTCATTTAAAAAACAGGGCAAAACAGCTCATAAATGGCAGTGTCGGTGGGGGTGGGGAGGGAGAGGGAGATGGGGACGCTGTTTAACCACTACCCCTTCCCGCTTTGCACAGTCTGGCTCTAATTTTGCAGTTTTTCTATGAAAACTATATATAATGTTTATATGCAAAACAAAACAAATAGTATAAAACAATCATCAGCCTAGCTTCGGCTGAAATTCTTACAAAGTTTAAATTAATTGAGGGTGAATTAGAGATGTTTTAATGTATCTACAGAAAGAACTTTGGAGCACATTAATAACTCATGGCGCAATGCTATTTACATTGAGCTTTCAATTTTAGAAACATGTTGCCATAAGCCTTCATAAATGCCTAGTAAAGTAGGTTTATACCATCATTTGCATTTTATGGACAAAGAAAAAGGTCATATGACTCTCTGTAGTTCACACAGAAAGAAATCATCATCATGGATACATTTTATCTACCTCTTCGTCATACTTATCCACCTAATATGTGTCACACTGGTACAGAATAATTTTTTATCTTGATAATGATTCTAAGGTCTGATCTATGGAAAATGTTCACCCTGAAGATTTCACTCTTCTTCAGGGCACTGGATATAAATCAGTGGTGCTCAGAGAAGGCTTTAAAGAAAATTAAAATATTAGACCATGCGTGGTGGTTAGGAGGGGATAAGGTCTCAAGACAAATATGTTTTTATTTAAAAAGATGATTCTATCTACATTTATTCTTTCCCATAGGCTGAACTTGGTTTCAGGGATGGTTCAGTGGGGCTACCTCTTGAGAAAACGTGACGTCAGTCAACTTCATCTTCCGTGATCTCCTCCCTTCCTTTTGATTTATTTTATGGGTCTTGATTCCACATTATTCAAGTACCTGGATCCTTCCTGCCTCATTCTTCCCTTAATTGGCAAACAGACCTCCAGACTGATAGCTGGTGAACCTGGTGTTTTGAAAAGCAGGCTAGTTTGGAAATCGTAAAACTGGTTTTGGTCCCAATTCTCCCACTAACTCACCTACAGACCTGACATTCCCTCTGTCTCTCTGGGCCTCAGTTTCCCCTCTGTCCTGGAGATAAATGAACTAGCTGTTCAATAGAAGGGATGTCTTCTACATCAAACATTTATGTCTATTAGTGCAATGAGAAAATTGCCTAAACTCCTTTCAGTAATATATACAATTACAAAGAAATGACTTTAAAATCTCATTGGTTTATTAATCTCTTATAAGTGACTAACACTCCAAATTTTCTTTACTTGGTCATCCTCTCCTTCGGTCTGTTCTATATGTTACTGCCCAAATGAGCTTTCTAACTAGTGATTCTTCCACCCTGCATCCTTCATGGATTTCTCTACCTTATTGACTTGTTTAACATGTAATGGCATTACACAGGGGACAAATAAGGCCACACGGACCTACAGAAGTGTAATTAAATAAACTGACCATGACCAAGTCAGCAAAGGACACAACTTGTCTGTAGTACCAAGAACTTCCTAATTATGTTTAATATATTCATTTTTATTTTTAAGCCACACCTAAAGAATATTTCTTATTCATTTTTAAGGTACCAGCTCCTTCCAAACTCCTCTATTCCTTCCCCTATAGTGGCTTGAATTGAACCACACATTGTTCTTCCTCAGAACATGGTAGCTTTGTTTTGTTCTTCCTATCATACCAGTAACACAAGTAGAAAGCACCTTGATGAAACAGCAAGCAGGTGAGCCCCAGATTGGGTAGGTCCTCTCCACTACTTGCTCTATTTGCTTAAATGTTGAGTGTTGAGCTCATTTCATTCTTCAGGTGATAAGAATGCAAACTCTTTTCAGTTTTCCCTTCCTTGTCTTCTTTTCAACAAGGTCTTTGTGATATAATATGTTCCTCTAAATTTATTTATAGTACCTAAACCTGACATGTTTCTCTCTACCAACCTTGGATTTTTTCTTCTTCACAATACAACCCAGTTGGAACATATGAAGTCACTCATCATCTTTTTATGGCTCCTTAGTGACATCAGAACCAAAACCCAGACCTCATAAGTTGGCATTTAAAGCCCTTTACAATCTGTTTCCACTTTAGCTTTCAGCCGCATCCCATCTTCTCTCCTCCCTGTCTTACTTCCTGTCATCCATGCCCTAAATTCTAATGAATAGTCAGAACCAGTCACCGTTTATTACTCTCTTAAGGAATAATCATATGAATAGTATTGATCTTTCGGGAATTTCTTTATTTTTTTTTTTAGATTTTATTTATTTATTTGAGAGAGAGAATGAGAGATAGAGAGCACGAGAGGGAAGAGGGTCAGAGGGAGAAGCAGACTCCCTGCTGAGCAGGGAGCCCGATGTGGGACTCGATCCTGCGACTCCAGGATCATGACCTGAGCCGAAGGCAGTCGCTTAACCAACTGAGCCACCCAGGCGCCCGGGAATTTCTTTAGTGATGATTAAATGATTTAACCATGTAAGGGCCTAAAAGTTATTAGAACATTTATTAATGATTTATCAGTAAATATTAGCTATTATTTGCTCTTATCATGGTTCATATTTATGTTTCTGCTCATGCAGTTTCTGTAAGGTGGGATTTCTTTTCATATTCTCTCTACTTGTTGAAATTTTACTTATTCTTCGAAGGTCAGCTCAAATGTTACAAATTTGTAAAGTCTTCTTTGATAATCACGATCAGAATTAATTATTCCCTTTTGTGCATTGTCAAAAAGCTTTAGTTATGCTATAGTTCTGGCTCACGTTAGAGTTCTTTCTTTTTTTTTTTTAAGATTTTATTTATTTATTTGACAGAGAGAGACAGTGCGACAGGGAACACAAGCAGAGGGAGTGGGAGAGGGAGAAGCAGGCTCCCCGCTGGGCAGGGAGCCTGATGCAGGGCTCGATCCCAGGACCCTGGGATCATGACCTGAGCCAAAGGCAGACGCTTAACGACTGAGCCACCCAGGTGCCCCTAGAGTTATTTATTTCTGTCTCCACAATGAGATTGTAAGGTTAATGAGGTCAGGGACCAAGGACCACTTGTTACTCATCTTCATGATCCCCAGAGTGCCTATGACTGATTTTTCAGCCAAGAAATCCTTAATAAAGTGAACCTGGATACTGAAGATGAAAATTCTTAGGGCACTAAGGAGATAAATTATAATGATGAAACAATGGGTATTTGCAGAATATTTTGGAACAGTGGCTCCCTCCCATGTAGTGCTGCCTCAATCTGCATGATGACCTATTCAAGATCAGCTGTGTGATTTACTCTTTCAGAGTAGCTACACCAAGCTAAAGAGGGTAGGGACAAGAAAGGGATTTATTAAGTAATTATATCTATATATTTATATTTTTTATATATAAAGATATTTTATAGCTGAGCATTGACTTTGAAATATAGTGCCATTGCTAGGTATCATGGAAATATTACAATGAGTTGCATTTATAAGCAAGGAAATTACTGTATCAAAGGGAGGACAGACAGGTACAAATCTATCACAATAGAAGACAAAGGGTGAGGGTTTCAATAATGATAATAATGGTAATAATTGTTGATGTTTATTGAGTGCTTACTCTGTAGAAGTAATTGTTCTTAGGATTCTACATAAATTAATCCATAAACCTTCACCCCACCACTCTGAATTGGTAGTTAGTATTGTTATCCCTATTTATAGATGAAAATTTGGAAGATTTCTTGCATGAAAGGTGAGAAAAACTCCCCCTCAAGTGTGGGCTGCTTTGCATAGTGACTTCCTTCCAAAGAGTACAGTACAGAAGGGAGGGGGGAAAGAGTGCCTTCTTTATAGTTGTAGAAACCAAACACTATTTCAATCAGGTGATCAAGTTTAACATTAATAGTGATGTCATGTTGATAGTATGTATCCTTAATAAGACATTATATGGTCTTCCCCCCACCCCAGAATATTCTGTGATCTTCTTCCTAACACCTATAACCCAAGTCTGATAATGAGAACAACATCAGAGAAATTCCAACAGAGGACCATCTTAGAATATTAGGGCATAAGAAATCTGAACAAGGGCGCCTGGGTGGCTCAGATGGTTAAGTGTCTGCCTTCGGCTCAGGTCATGATCCCAGGGTCCTGGGATCGAGTCCCACATTGGGCTCCCTCCTCCTTAGGAGCCTGCTTTTCCCTCTGCTTCTCTCTCTCTCTCTCTCTCTCTCCCCCTCCGTCTCTCATGAATAAATAAATAAAATCTTAAAAAAAAAAAGAAATCTGAACAAATGATGGACCTTAGTTATAACAGTATATCAATATTGGTTCATTAATTTAGTTCATAAATATACTTTTTGTGGGTTTGTGTCCCACAATAAGATAGGTTGAAATCTTAACCCCAAATACCTGTGAATGTGACCTTATTTGGTAATAGAGTCTTTGCACATGTACTCAAGGTAAGAAGAAGTCATAATTAAGGTGCGCCCTAAATCCAATGTCTGGTGTCCTTATAAAGAGGCCATGAGAGACATAAGCACACACAGAGGGAAGATGCCAGATGAAGATGGAAGCAGAAATTGGAATAATGTAACTACAAGCCAAGGAAGGCTATGGATTACCAGCAACCAACAGAAGTTGGGAAGAGGCAAGGACATTTCTTCTCTAGAGCCTTCAGAGGGAACATGAACTTGCTGATGCCTTAATTTCAGACTTCAACCTTCCAGAACTGTAAAGAATAAATTTCTTTTGTTTTAAGCCATATGATTTGTGATGATCTGCTACAGCAGCCCCAGGAAACTAATACAGTACCATATAAGATATTGATAATTAAAACTGTGTGTTAGGAGGGGGAGGGTGATATGAGGACATTCTAAAATAGCTGCTCAATTTTACTATACACCTAAAACATGAAGTCTAGTAATTAAAACACAAGCAGACAAAAAAACAATGAGATATCACATCATACCCACAAAGATGGCTATAATAAAATTAATAAATAATAACAAGCATTGGCAAAGATGTGGAGAAATTAGAATTCTTATATACTGCAGATGAGAATTGATGTGATTGTTTTGGAAAACAGTCTGTCAGTTCCCCAGGACACTGAACATAAGGTTACCATAAGACCCAGCATTTCCACTCCTAGGTATAGACCCACAAAAACTGAAAACATGTGTCCACACAAAAGCTTACATATAAATATTCATAGCATTATTCATAACGGCCAAAAAGTGGAAACAACCCAACTGTCCAAACTGATGAATGGATAAATAAATGTAATGTGCTCATACAATGGAATATTTTTTGGCAATAAAAAGGCAAGATGTACGGATAATGTGACAACATAAATGGACCTTGAAAATAAATGAATGAAGCCAGTTACAAAGGATTACAAATTGTCTGATTTCCTTTATGTGAAATTTCCAGAAACAGTATATTGGTGGTTGCCAGGAGCAAGCGGGAGGGGTGGGAGGAAACAGGAGGTGGATACAGGGTTTTTTTGGGGGGAAGTGACAAAAATGTTCTAAAATTGATTGTGGTGATGGTTGTATAACTCTGTCAAGATATTAAAAACCAAAATTATATGCTATGTGACTTGTGTCTTAATAAAGTTGTTATTAAAGAGTGCATCATATGGGGCACCTAGCTGGCTCAGTCAGTAGAGCATGCAACTCTTAATCTCAGAGTCATGAGTTCGAACCCCACGTTGGGCACAGAACCTACTTTAAAAAAAATGCATCACAGAAAGAACACTGAACTTGTCCAAGGTTTCATGGCTATTGGATGGCAGAGACAGAATTAGAACCAGAGCAGTGTGACACCGAGTGTCTCCACTCTTAGCCACTCCACGTATTGCATCTTTTGTAGAGGTTTCAACAAGATAGCCAACAGTACCAAGGGAGAGGCAAGCCTAAAAGAAGAAGAGAAAAACCATCAAAACAGTGATTTTCCTAGTGTTCCCTGGCTCGGAGTTGCTCCTGGAAATAGACAAGGGCAGACTCAGGGGGAAATGCCATTAAAATCCTGATTACACTCACAACCTCCTACAGGGAAGGAGGCCTTTTATTTCCGCCTTTGCAATTCTGAGAAGGGTTATATTTAGGGGAGCAAAAGAAATAGTAGTCCAAGCAATATGGTAAACACATTCCTGGTACCCACTTAAGTTATTTAGATGCATGACAAAGCATCATTTAAAACCAACTTAAAATTAACTCTAATGAGGCAATATTGCCTTCCATTTCACAGCCTGTCACACATTTGCTTTTCTTTCATGATAGGTGCTGCGTGTCTGCCAAATAAAACCGAGATTTTTTATTCCCCCAATAGCTGAAAAGTTTAGGAATAGATGAAGGTATTTTCAGGATATGTTTTGTTGAACCATGATTTTTTTTTTTCAAATAATCGGGGTTTGACCCCACTGACCAAGCTGCAGTCTCAAAGTAGTCTCACTTAGGCCTGAATATGAGATGAGGGCTCAAGGTTGCCCACTCTTCTTTTTTTTAAAAATTTTTTAATGTTATGTTAAACATCATACATTACATCATTAGTTTTTGATGTAGTGTTGCATGACTCGTTGTTTGTGCATAACACCCAGTGCTCCATGCAGAACGTGCCCTCCTTAATACCCATCACCAGGCTAACCCATCCGCCCAGCCCCGTCCCCTCTAGAACCCTCAGTTTGTTTTTCAGTCCATCGTCTCTCATGGTTTGTCTCCCCCTCCGACTTACTCCCTTTCATTCTTCCCCTCCTGCTATCTTCTTCTTTTTCTTTTTTCCTAACATATGTTGCATTATTTGTTTCAGAAGTACAGATCTGTGATTCAACAGTCTTGCACAATTCACAGCGCTCACCATAGCACATACCCTACACAATGTCTATTACCCAGCCACCCCCTCCCTCCCACCCCCCACCACTCAGCAACCCTCAGTTTCTTTCCTGAGATTAAGAATTCCTCATATCAGTGAGGTCATATGATACATGTCTTTCTCTGATTGACTTATTTCACTCAGCATAACCCGTCCAGTTCCATCCACATCGTTGCAAATGGCAAGATCTCATTCCTTTTCATGGCTGCATAATATTCCATTGTGTGTATATACCACCGCTTCTTTATCCATTCATCTGTCGATGGACATCTTGGCTCTTTCCACAGTTTGGCTATTGTGGACATTGCTGCTATAAACATTGGGGTGCACGTACCCCTTCGGATCCCTACATTTGTATCTTTGTGGTAGATACCCAGTAGTGCAATTGCTGGATCGTATGGTAGCTCTATTTTCAACTGTTTGAGGAACCTCCATACTGTTTTCCAGAGTGGCTGCACCACCTTGCATTTCCACCAACAGTGTAGGAGGCTTCCCCTTTCTCCCCATCCCCGCCAGCATCTGTCGTTTCCTGACTTGTTAATTTTAGCCATTCTGATGGGTGTGAGGTGGTATCTCATGGAGGTTTTGACTTGGATTTCCCTGATGCCGAGCGATGTTGAGCACTTTTTCATGTGTCTGTTGGCCATTTGGATGTCTTCTTTGGAAAAATGTCTGTTCATGTCTTCTGCCCATTTCTTGATTGGATTATTTGTTCTTTGGGTGTTGAGTTTGATAAGTTCTGTATAGATTTTGGATACTAGCCCTTTATCTGATATGTCATCTGCAAACATTTGCTCCCATTCTGTCGCTTGTCTTTTGATTTTGTGGACTGTTTCTTTTGCTGTGCAAAAGCTTTTTATCTTGATGAAATCCCAATAGTTCATTTTTGCCCTGGCTTCCCTTGCCTTTGACGATGTTTCTAGGAAGAGGTTGCTGTGGCTGAGGTCAAAGAGGTTGCTGCCTGAGTTCTCCTTTAGGATTTTGATGGACTCCTGTCTCACGTTTAGGTCTTTCAACCATTTGGAGTCTATATTTGTGTGTGGTGTAAGGAAATGGTCCAGTTTCATTTTTCTGCACGTGGCTGTCCAATTTTCCCAACACCATTTGTTGAAGAGACTGTCTTTTTGCCATTGGACATTCTTTCCTGCTTTGTCAAAGATAAGTTGACCATAGAGTTGAGGGTCCATTTCTGGGCTCTCGATTCTGTTCCATTGATCTATGTGTCTGTTTTTGTGGCAGTACCATACTGTCTTAATGATGACAGCTTTGTAATAGAGCTGGAAGTCTGGAACTGTGATGCCGCCAGCTTTGCTTTTCTTTTTCAACATTCCTCTGGCTATTCGGGGTCTCTTCTGGTTCCATACAAATTTTAGGATTATTTGTTCCATTTCTGTGAATAAAGTGGATGGTATTTTGATGGGGATTGCTTTGAATGTGTAGATTGCTCTAGGTAGCATTGACATCTTCACAATGTTTGTTCTTCCAATCCATGAGTATGGAACATTTTTCCATTTCTTTGTGTCTTCTTCAATTTCTTTCATGAGTATTTTATAGTTTTCTGAGTACAGATCCTTTGTCTCTTTGGTTAAATTTATTCCTAGGTGTCTTATGGTTTTGGGTGCAACTGTAAATGGGATCGACTCCTTGATTTGTCTCTCTTCTATCTTGTTGTTGGTGTATAGGAATGCCACTGATTTCTGTGCATTGATTTGATATCCCGCCACTTTACTGAATTCCTGTATGAGTTCTAGCAGTTTTGGGGTGGAGTCTTTTGGGTTTTCCACATACAGTATCATATCATCTGCAAAGAGTGAGAGTTTGACTTCCTCCTTGCCGATTTGGATGCCTTTGATTTCTTTGTGTTGTCTGATTGCTGTGGCTAGGACTTCTAATACTATGTTGAATAGCAATGGTGAGAGTGGACATCCCTGCCGCATTCCTGACCTTAGGGGAAAAGCTCTCAGCTTTTCCCCATTGAGAATGATATTCACTGTAGGTTTTTCATAGATGGCTTTTATGATATTGAGGTATGTACCCTCTATCCCTATACTCTGAAGAGTTTTGATCAAGAAAGGATGCTGTACTTTGTCAAATGCTTTTTCTGCATCTATTGAGAGGATCATATGATTCTTATTCTTTCTTTTGTTAATGTATTGTATCACGTTGATTGATTTGCGGATGTTAAAACCAGCCTTGCAGCCCAGGGATAAATCCCACTTGGTCATGGTGAATAATCCTTTTAATGTACTGTTGGATCCTATTGGCAGGTATTTTGGTGAGAATTTTTGCATCCATGTTCATCAAGGATATTGGTCTGTAGTTCTGCTTTTTGACGGGGTCATTGTCTGGTTTTGGGATCAAGGTAATAGTGGCCTCATAAAATGAGTTTGGAAGTTTTCCTTCTATTTCTATTTTTGGAACAGTTTCAGGAGAAAAGGGATTAATTCTTCTTTTAATGTCTGATTGAATTCCCCTGGGAAGCCATCTGGCCCTGGGCCTTTGTTTCTTGGGAGATTTTTGATGACTGCTTCAATTTCCTTAGTGGTTATAGGTCTGTTCAGGTTTTCTATTTCTTCCTGGTTCAATTTTGGTAGGTGATACATCTCTAGGAATGCACCCATTTCTTCCAGTTTATCTAATTTGCTGGCCTAGAGTTGCTCATAATATGTTCTTATAATTGTATTTCTTTGGTGTTGGTTGTGATCTCTCCTCTTTCATTCATGATTTTGTGGATTTGGGTCCTTTCTCTTTTCTTTTCGAGAAGTCTGGCCAGCGGTTTATCAATCTTGTTAATTCTTTCAAAGAACC
>NW_027397082.1:15232388-15245127 GCF_003265705.2 Callorhinus ursinus | reverse complement strand
TATGTCTGTGAAGTCCATTTGGTCCAGTGTGTCATTTAAAGTCTTTATTTCCTTGTTGATCTTTTGCTTAGATGATCTGTCCATTTCAGTCAGGGGGGTGTTAAAGTCCCCCACTATTATTGTATTATTGTCAGTGTGTCTCTTTGCTTTTGTTATTAATTGCCTTATATACTTGGCTGCTCCCATGTTAGGGGCATAGATATTTACAATTGTTAGATCTTCTTGTTAGATAGACCCTTTAAGTAGGATATAGTGTCCTTCTTCATCTCTTATTACAGTCTTTGTTTTAAAATCTAGTTTGTCTGATATAAGGATTGCCACCCCAGCTTTCTTTTGGTGTCCATGAGCATGGTAAATGGTTTTCCACCCCCTCACTTTCAATCTGGGGGTGTCTTTGGGTCTAAAATGAGTGTCTTGCAGACAGCATATGGATGGGTCTTGTTTTTTAATCCAATCTGATAGCCTGTGTCTTTTGATTGGGGCATTTAGCCCATTTACATCCAGGGTAACTATTGAAAGTTATGAATTTAGTGCCATTGTACTGCCTGTAAGGTGATTGTTACTGTATATTGTCTCTGTTCCTTTCTGATCTGTGCTGCTTTTAGTCTCTCTCTTTGCTTAGAGGACCCCTTTCAAGATTTCTTGTAGGGCTGGTTTCATGTTTGCAAATTCCTTTAGTTTTTGTTTGTCCTGGAAGATTTTTAGCTCTCCTTCAATTTTCAATGAGAGCCTAGCTGGATATAGTATTCTTGGCTGCATATTTTTCTCGTTTAGTGCTCTGAAGATATCATGCCAGTCCTTTCTGGCCTGCCAGGTCTCTGTGGATAGGTCTGTTGCCAATCTAATATTTCTACCATTATAGGTTACATATCTCTTCTCCTGAGCTGCTTTCAGGATTTTCTCTTTGTCTGTGAGACTTGTAAGTTTTACTATTAGATGTCGGGGTGTTGACCTATTTTTATTGATTTTGAGAGCGGTTCTCTGTGCCTCCTAGATTTTGATGCCTGTTTCCTTCCTCACATCAGGGAAGTTCTCTGCTATTATTTGCTCCAATATACCTTCTGCCCCTCTCTCTCTTTCTTCCTCTTCTGGGACCCCAATTATTCTAATGTTGTTTCATCTTATCGTATCACTTATCCCTCGAATTCTGCCCTCGTGATCCTGTAGTTGTTTCTCTCTCTTTTTCTCAGCCTCTTTATTTTCCATCATTTCATCTTCTATATCACTGATTCTCTCTTCTGCCTCACTTATCCTAGCAGTTAGTGCCCCCAGTTTTGATTGCACCTCATTAATAGCCTTTTTGATTTTGACTTGGTTAGATTTTAGTTCTTTTATTTCTCCTGAAAGGGTTTCTCTAATAACTTCCACCCTTTTTTCAAGCCCAGCTAGTATCTTTAAATTCATGATTCTGAACTCTAGGTCTGACATCGTACTAATGTCCGTATTGAGTAGGTCCCTGGCTGACGGTACTACCTCTTGTTCTTTTTGCTGAGGTGATTTTTTTCGTCTTGTCATTTTGTCCAGAGGAGAATAGATGAATGAGAGAACAAAATGCCAACAGGTTAAGAACTTCCCCAGCAAATATACTCTGTACAAATTAGAAAAGACCTGAAACCAGGGGAAAAGAAAGGGAAAGAAAGAAAAAAGGAAGAAAAAAGAAAGAAAGAAAAAAAAAAGAAAAAGATTAAAAACAAAAACAGAACAATACAAAAAAAAAACCCGAATATGATCAAATGTGATCAGGCTAGTGCATAGATCAGTGCCACGGACTAGATTTTGGGTGTATTTTGTTTTGTTAGAAAAAAGTGACTCCTAAAATTTTAAAGGAAGAAAGACTTATATATGTACAAATTAAGGGTTGATACAATGAAGGGATGGAAGATGACTGTAAAATGAAAATTATAAAAGATTTTATAAAAGGAATTGATACGATAAGAAGTTTGAAAAAAGAAAGAAGAAGATTAAAAAAAAAAGGGAGAGAATGTGATCAGGCAGGAGACTAGAACAAAGCCATACACTAGTGATTTAGGGCATATTTTTATCTGTTAGAAGAAACTGTATCTCAAAATTTTAAAGAGAGAACAACTTATATATATATATATGCCAAAAATAAGGGTAACTACTATGAAGGGATAAAATATGACTCTAAAAATGAAAACTAATGTTTTTTTAAAAAAAAGGGATTGATAAGATGTTGGTTGAAAAAGGGAAAAAGAGAAATAAAAAAAAAACAGGTAAAAAATTAACTTTGAAAAACTAATGAATCATTGTAAAAAAAAGCCATGAATTCTATGTGCAGTATTCCCCTAGCGCTGGAGTTCTCCCGTTCTACTTGATCGGTAAACTTGGTCTTGGCTTGCTGGCTGTTCGGGCTGATCTTCTGGGGGAGGGGCCTGTTGCCGTGGTTCCCAAATGTCTTTGCCGGAGGCGGAATTGCCCCGCCCTCGTCAGTCCGGGCTAAGCAAGCTGCTCGGGTTTGCTCTCAGGAGCTTTTGTTCCCTGCAAGCTTTCTGTAAGGCTTTGGAGGAGGACAGTCAAAATGGCGGCCTCCCAATCTCCGCCCCAGAGGAGGAAAGAACTCGGGGCTTCGCTCCTCAGTGCGCCCCCAGAGAAAAGCAGTCAGTCACTCCCGTGTCCCCGGTCTCTGGCCGCACTGCCTGCTCACCCGGCCTGTGACCGAGCATTTCTATCTCTGGCACCCGACCTCGTGTGGAGTCTCCAAACCCAGCAGATCCCTGCGGTGCGCTCCCGCACCGCTCCTCCCGGGGTAGGAAGGGGTGTCTCCCCGGCTCTGCTGCTTGTTGCGTCCCTGCTGGAGGAGCAGTGGCCCGACTGGCCCGCAGATCACAGTTTATGGCAACCCCGAGCTGAGAGCCCGCACCTCGGGTCTGTCTCTGCAGCCGGCTTCCCCACTCCGATACCTGGGAGCTCTGCTGCACTTAGGCACCCCCAGTCTTTCTGTGACCCCGAGGGTCCTGAGACCACACTGTCCCGCGAGGGTTCCACCCCCGCTTAGCCACTGGAGCGACGTCCTCCGCAGAGCCGTCTTCTAAAAGTTCGGATTTTGTGCTCCGCGGCTCTATCACTTGCCAGAAACGGCCGACAGAGTCCCCCTCCCCCACCGTCTATCCTCTCGAATATCACCTCCGATTCACTTCTCCACACATCCTACCTTCCAGAAAGTGGTAGCTTCTCTGTTCAGAGAGTTGTTGCTACTCTCCTCTTCGATCTCCTGTTGAGTTCATAGGTGTTCAGAATGGTTTGATCCCTATTCAGCTGAATTCCTGAGACCAGACGAAATCCAGGTCTCCTACTCCTCCGCCATCTTGCTCCGCCCCAAGGTTGCCCGCTCTTCTGATCCATAATGACACACTAACTGTCCAGCTACTGAGCCTGGGGCAAACCCCAAGGGCAACTGAATCCAAAGGAAGACAGGATCTTCAGTGCATATTTAGTGGAATAGAGTGGTTGAAGAGGAAGAGTCCTTAGGTGTTCACGCAGGCAGTATTCATGCCAGCTGGGGCCCCACAGCTCACGCTAAGGAGTTGGAACATTATCCAGGAGTCCATGGGAAGCCTCTAAGGGGTATCAGTGCAGGAAAAATGTTTGGTATTTGAAAATTATTTCTGATTGTGTTATAGAATGCCGATAAGAGGGGACAAGGGAAGAGACGGTGTAACCTAAATAGGTCATCATACCTAGGCGTGCACCTTTTATCACCTTATTTTTTGAACAGTTATACAGTCTGTGGATTACAAAGACTTGAGTTCAGATTTCGACTCCCACAAGCTCTGTGAGTTTGAATAACTTTAGTTTTAATCACCAAGGCTCAATTTCCTTACCTGCAAAGTAAGGACAAAATGATACCCCATTCCCAGGGCTTGAGTGAAAGTAAAATAAGATAAGGTATATATAAATGTATTTATTCCTTATTACTATGTTTTAGTAAATGAGATAATTAGGTAATTTTGAGTATTGCTGCTGGTTCACAAAGAGTTAGGTGCTTAACGATGGGGATTCCAAAGATTTGTGAGTCCAGGAAATTGAATTCATCTTGGTGGGTTTCATGACATCACCAAAGAATTTGTCAGGTGCTAACAATATTGTAGAACTGTAGTTCTTTATGTGGACATAATATCGAACCGGAAATTCTAGGAACACTCAAAAATCTCAGAAATTCCTAGAACACCAGGAAATTACGCTGAGAGGTGTGAATCAATTCACTCATCAGTCAATTGTGCCTTGGCATCTTATTTGGTCTTCAAGTTGACAAACTTTCATGAACTCCTACTTGGTAGTTGACACTAGTGACAGTTGACGAGTAAGCAGAGAATGTTTGACGAAGCACAACTCATAGCTATAGAGAGAAAGTGGGATGCTGCTCAGTGGAGGTAGTCTGAGCAAAGAAATGTAAGTGATTATGAGACATAGTCAAGAATAGTGAATAGGAGTGCCTGGCTAGTAGAGACACACAAGCCTGGAAAAATAAACCAAGATCCAAAATGCCAATTTGGACTTCATTTTATGTATAATGCAGGACATTAAAAGCATTAGAAAAATTGGATTTCTAATGGAAGAACAATTTTAATGTAGGTTTATCTGTCAGAAATATGCAGGATTGGAAGGTAGACCAGGTAAAACTAGGGAGCTGGGCAGCTCTTACAGTATTTCAGGAGTGACACTATGGGCACCTAAACTATTGCAACAGGAATAGAAAGGGCAAGTATGTGAAACTGAATATAAAGAAAATACTGAATTCATTACGAGAAGAAAAAGAGATGGCAGGATGAGAGGAACTTTATCCTGGTATTATTACTGATAATAATTGCTTTGCATATAAAGACATGCAAATGTATGAAATTGTATACATTCTTTCATTGTGTGCTAAGAGAAAAAGAAATGTACATACACAAAACAAAACACAATGACGTAGACACAATTTGTCCTTGGAAATGAGGAAAGCTCACAGAGGCCACTTGATTTGTCCACGGTCATACCATAGAGTGGTGGAGTTGGAACTCGAACTTGCATCAGTACCTTTTTATATCACAGCACAGGTCTCTGTGTACAAGTGCCCTCACATCAGGTCTAGGTGTAAAAGAATCCCAGAGTGGGTGTCATTTTGTACCACTGAATTTACCTTGGCTGCCAGAAAGTTCCCTTTGAGCGTACTTTATTCTTTGTCTTCTTATGCTGAACACATCATAATGGTCCAAACATCACATTTGGATGTTAAAAGGTTCCATTTGCAGAGCTCTCGAAGATACTGATTTACTTTGCCATGGATACCCAGAAATGAGGAAACATAGAACATGTTTGCTATCCCTATGTATTGAAAACTGGAACACACTTCAGGAGAATGATTTGCTGTAGCCTCTTCCATAAGACTCGTTTCTTGGGATTTATGAGTATTTGACAAAAGAAGCTTTTTGAAGGTACGTATCTTTATCTGTTTCATTCAGTGATACAACTCAAGTGCTAGGATGGTAAATGGCATGTAATATGTGCTCAGTAAATGTTTGCTTAGTGTGTGAATCGTTTTCTTCTGGAAAAAAAGATGGAAATGTTTGACTTAAAATATACAGGGAGTGAGGGGCTTAAAATCTGTTGGGTTTTTTGTTGTTGTTGTTGTTTGTTTCTCTCAAGGAGTCAAGTGAGACAACTTCATTACTAGATCTCTCTGAATCTTTGTAACCACAGAAGCACTGCAAAGTTATCTCATGGGCAATGGCCTTATTTGTTGTTTTATTCTCAGGGCATCTATAGTCAGAAGCAGTGAATTCAAAGTAAACATAAGCAGAGAGACTCTTGGGATACTTGGAAATGAGAGCAACTCCATTCTCTCTCTTTCCTGTCCATTATCATTATCAGCCTGAAAGATTTTCGGGGAAGGGCAGCATGGTGGATGGAAAGAACATGAGCCTGAGTCCAGGCAAAAAAGACCAAACCCTCTGAATCCCAGCCAAGTACTTACTAGCTGTGTGACCTAGGACAAATTGTTATACATTTCTGAGTCTTCTTACAACATCTTCCTCTGAGGAATTGGGAATAGAGGATCTACATAAAATTGTGAAAAGTAAAGATACAGCATAAAGATCTTGACACAAAGCAGATATTTAGTGATATTTTATTGCTTTTATTTTTACATATGTTCATTCTTTATCTTTGCTGCTTTATCTCTGAAGACAAAAGTGATCAGTGATCTAGGAGAAAAGTATGCTAACATCTTGTGGCCATAGGTAACCAGGAGAGCAAATGTCTGGGGCAAAAAACAACCTTCTGGTGTCTCTTTGGGTCTGTTTAATGAGTCCTGTGCGTGGGACCTTGAGGCTGGTTCCCTTTGTTCATTAAAGCCCAATGGTGTGTAGCATCCAAGGCAGGGGTGAACAGTCAGAAATTCACCTTTAAAAATAAGATCTGCTATGATTCCCTCCAGGGACTGTGGCCTGGGGAATAAGTTGCTTGTTCCAGGGGCTGCCTGCTGTGTGGAAGAGTGACTGTCACTGACTTGCAGCTTGTCAAATACATTTCTTAGCCATCAGTATTTACTCCTAAGGGAGCCATTTCTGGGAGTATCAAAATGGAAAGAAGTTAAATAGACCATGCTGGTTTTGTAGCACCAGGGCTCCCATCAGCCCAGCAGGAAGCCCCACTTCCTGGCATTCCTAGTCAGTGTGCCCTGCTTCTTGCCCTGTCTTCAACGCCCTCCATCTTAATATACACCGGATTTACCTAATGCTTCATTAATACCAACTTTGTGACAAGTACGTGTGTACTCCCTCTTATTTGCCTTTACAAGTATCCAGTGAAGAGAGGATGAGTAATTTGAATTTAAAGGTAAAACTGAGGTTCAGGGAAGTTAAATGTCTTACCAGCAGACACCCAGATAGTTTTTGCAAAAGAGGATCCAGATCTAGATCTATCCTGACCTGTGGTGCTTCCGGTGAAAAATTGTCTGCAAGGGAGTCAAATCTGAGTTTGGTGGATGAGACCTCTTTGACTTGTTCTCAGGCTCTTCTTGGTGTGAAGTGCTTTACTCTGCCATGCCTCCACTGGTCTCTGTGAACAGCCTCTCTGGTCAAATCTTTTCTGCCCACCTCTTAGTAATTTGATGTGTTTGATTTTGAGTAAATTTTGAAAGATATGAACAGGGCCCAGGAATGGGAAGTGGACAAGTGTATCTTGATTCCCATTTGCCCACATCTGTGATAATGATAGCCAGAACTGATTGAACACACCTCTCCATACTAGGCTCTGTTCCAAAGTTCTTTGTCCTAACTCACTGGGTTCTTACAATACCCCCAGGAGAGAGGTAATATTATCTTAGACAAAGAGATGATGATGCAACCAGCTCGAGATTATACAGGTAACAAAGAGCAGAACCAGGATTGGAATCCAGGAAGTTTGATTCCAGGGGCATGCCTAACTGAAACCAGGCCCCATAGGGTTAATGAGGTTGAAACTGTCAGCAAGACCCCCACTGAATCCCTCCTTCTTAACAAGAAAGTTAACCTTTTCTTTTAGAAGCAAACAACAGGAAGAGGTCTGGCCAGCCTAGATTAGTTTGAGCTTGCCCACCAACTCATACCTGCAGGGATGGACCATGATGTCTGACAGTGACCTCTACCTCATTACAATGTTGGAGGAGCACAAACTTCATTAGCATAACATAGGATATTTGTTGAGTCCTGTTTGCTAAGTACTCCTGTGTACCCTTATGCTCGCCTCTACATGGGATGACAAAGCTTCCCTTTCTGAATATTCATCCTAACCCTAAATAAAAGAAACCCACTCAACCCCACTCAGGGACTCAGGACTTCAGAAGTTATTCCTGTGATCTCCTTATCTGCTGCAAATAAATTTTCCTTTGTGTGACAACTCCACTCAGTGTAGTCTCTATCTATAACTCATCAAGGAGCTAACTCACCTTTGTTTGGTTATATGACGACAGCCCCAGATTGTCACTATTTCTGTACTTTCTTTACAATGACACTAGAAGGAGAAAGGAACATAAAGAATAGCATTTGTCTGCTTTTTAAAAAGAAGACAGATTATTGAGGGGTGCCTGGGTGGTTCAATCAGTTAAGCATTTGATTCAGGTCATGATCTCAGGATCCTGGGACTGGGCCCTGCATCAGGCTCCCTGCTCAGAAGACGACAGATTGAGCAAAGATGTAGGTAAGGAGGAAAGTACCTTCAAAGCCCATTTAAACTATGGAGTGCCCACCAAGGACAGGCTATTGAAGCAACATTGCTGGAAATAATTTTAAATTAGATTAGCAAAGCATATTAAAGGAGAGACAGAAAGACAGCCTGAAAGAGCTGCCAGAAGTCATGCTTGATTATGTCTGGAGGCTTCCATTTTAAAGGTTTAGGATAAATTGAATGATGTTCTCCTATCTTTGGTATTGACTGCATGCCAGGGCGGGGAAATGCAATGATCAAAGTCAGAGTGTGCACTAGAGTTATAAAACAAAAATGTTCAGATGCCAATGAATCTCCTTGAAGGACAAGTCCTTTTTTTTTTGGCCATGTGGCCAGAGGTCGCTCAGTCATTACCCAAATGCTGAGCATGGGTGGGTAAAGCAGCTCGAGGGGTAACCAGGGTTTCTCTTACTGATTCATGTGTACTCACATCTGTATGTGAGTACATTCTTAAAAGATAAATACATGGGGCACCTGGGTGGTTAAGTGTCCAACTCTTGATCTCAGCTCAGGTCTTGATCTCAGGGTTGTGCGTTCAAGCCTTACTTAAAAATAATAAAATAAAAAATAGAAGATAAATATATTCATAAATTCTTGAAATGAGCTTATGTGTTTTCTAAAGCAATGTGCATATAAAGAACTTGGAGGAACTTGTTAAAATGCAGATTCCTAGTCCTCCTTTACCCAGAAATTGTAATTCAAAGGGCCCAGGAGGGAGGTCTAGGAATCTCTAGTTAATAAAGCTATTTAAAGCCATTCTGTGGCAAGGGGTTTTCAGATCTCATTTTGAGAAGGCAAGTTAGTGGTTCTTAACAAAAGATAATGCATTAGAACTGCCTGTGGACCTCCATGAAACTACACCTCCCTGCTCTGTGAGACTTGCTGTACTGAGACTTCTGTGGAAGGAGGCCACTTGTCACAGGTGGGGCTCCCCAGGAGGCTGACTCTCAGACAGAGATGACTTCTGAAAAGGAGAGAGATTGGGCAGAGAAAGATAAACTACACCTCAGTCTCTGCAGAGGCCTCAGCTAATCTAAGGGGTCATGAGGCTAAGATGTCCCCCAGAGATCTACTCATTTGGGTGAGGGAGCTGGGACTTCACACCCCCATGTTGGTCAGTCATTCGATGCTGCCCTGGGGAAGAAATGAGACCTGGATCTTTAGCCTTGGCAGGAGAAGACCATCTACCAGCAGCCTGAGGACAGATCTGGACAGTGGATCACAGTATCCCCTGTGCAGAATAGGAATTTGGTTTTGTTTGGTTTTATTTGGGCTCCATGGGAGATTCTATGCACTTCCAGACTGAGAATCAGCCATGGAGACACATCACTGGTTATGAAGAGAAAGAAAGGATACTCAGATGTTTTCCTGATAGGACCAGCTCTATCACTACCTCCCAGGGAATTCCCACTCACCCTACAGCACTGAGATCAAGGGTCATCCACACTCTGAGGATGCTTTTGACCCCTTCAGGCTGAATTACTCTGTTTTTGGAATGATCACTTATCTTGTATAAATGTCCATTATTATGTGTCTTTACTTGCTACCAGGTTGCTTATTTTATTAAGACCATGGCATATTCATTTCTATATCCCAGCATCTAACAGGGTGTACACTACACATAGTGGATGCTGTATGAATGAATGAATGAATAATTAATCAGTGACTAAAGGGTTAGTAGAGGAGGCAGAGAAGATACTACTCTTAGCAGCCATCCCTTAGTATTCCAAAGACAGATTTTGGGTAAGATAGATAATATTTCTACTCTATTGTGGCAATTCTGATACCATAGGATCTTTTAGCCTACTTGGGAACCAGACACTATTGGAAAAAATTATTTTCTTTACCAACCTCAAGAATACATTTCACACACACAAAAAAATACCTTAGAGTTGGTTCAAACTCTAGGGCGATTTTGCATACCTTTCTCTGTCTGGGATTCATAATAGCCATGTCTCCTTTTTGCCTATTAAAAGAGCATGGGTCCAGGGGCAGAGCAAGATGACGGAGGAGTAGGAGACCTGGATTTCGTCTGGTCTCAGGAATTCAGCTGAATAGGGATCAAACCATTCTGAACACCTACGAATTCGACAGGAGATCGAAGAGGAGAGTAGCAACAACTCTGAACAGAAAAGCGACCACTTACTGGAAGGTAGGATGTGTGGAGAAGTGAATCCGAGGTGATATTCAGGAGGATAGATGGCGGGGGAGGGGGCCTCCGTCGGCCGCTTCTGGCAAGTGATAGAGCCGCGGAGCACAAAATCGGACCTTTTAGAAGTCGGCTCCGCTGAGGGACATCACTGCAGTGGCTAAGCGGGGGGTGGAACCCTCACGGGACACTGTGGTCTCAGGACCCTCGGGGTCACAGAAAGACCGGGGGTGCCTGAGTGCAGCAGAGCTCCCAGGTATCAGAGTGGGGAAGCCGGCTGCAGAGACGGAGCCGAGGCGTGGGCTCTCAGCTCAGGGTTGCTGTAAACTGTGATCCCTGGCAAGTCGCCCCCTGCTCCTCCAGCAGGGACGCAACAAGCGGCAGAGCCAGAGAGATTCCCCTTCCTGCCCCAGGAGGATTGGCATGGGAGCGCACCGCAGGGGTCTGCTGGGTTTGGAGACTCCACACGGGGTCGGGTGCCAGAGATAGAAATGCTCGGTCACAGGCTGGGTGAGCACGGAGTGCTGCTGGAGACCAGGGAGACAGGAGTGACTGCTTTTCTCTGGGGGCGCACTGAGGAGCGGGGCCCCGAGATCTCGGCCCTCCGGGTGGAGATTGGGAGGCCACCATTTTCACCCTGGTCCTCCAAAGCTGTACCAAGAGCTTTCAGGGAACAAAAGCTCCTGAGAGCAAACCCGAGCAGCTTGCTTAGCCCGGACTGACGAGGGCGGGGCAATTCCGCCTCCCGCAAAGACATTTGGGAACCACGGCAAGAGGCACCTCCCCCAGAAGATCAGCACGAACAGCCAGCAAGCCAAGACCAAGTTGACCGATCAAGGAGAACGGGAGAAGTCCAGCGCTAGGGGAATACTGCACATAGAATTCATGACTTTTTTTTACCATGATTCATTAGTTCATCAAAGTTAATTTTTTTAACTGTTTTTTTTTTAATTTTTCTTTTTCCCTTTTTCAACCAACATCTTATCAATCCCTTTTAAAAAAAAAACATTTTTTATTTTTCATTTTTAGAGTCATATTTTATCCCTTCATAGTAGTTACCCTTATTTTTGGCATGTATATATATAAGTTGTCCTCTCTTTAAAATTTTGAGATACAGTTTCTTCTAACAGATCAAAATATACCCTCAATCACTAGTGCATGGCTTTGTTCTACTCTCCTGCCTGATCACGCTCTCCATTTTTTCTTTCTTTTTTTTTTAAATCTTCTTCTTTCGGGCGCCTGGGTGGCTCAGTCGTTAAGCGTCTGCCTTCGGCTCGGGTCGTGATCCCAGGGTCCTGAGATCGAGTCCCACATCGGGCTCCCTGCTCAGCGGGAAGCCTGCTTCTCCCTCTCTCACTCCCCCTGCTTGTGTTCCTGCTCTCACTGTCTCTCTCTGTCAAATAAATAAATAAAATCTTTAAAAAAAAAATAAATCTTCCTTCTTTTTTCAAACACCTTATCAATTCCTTTTATAAAATTTTTTATACTTTTCATCTTTACAGTCATCTTCCATCCCTTCATTGAATCAACCCTTATTTTGTACATATATGTCTTTCTTCCTTTAAAATTTTAGGAGGCACTTTTTTCTAACAGACCAAAATACGCCCAAAATCTAATGCGTGGCACTGCTCTATGCACTAGACTGATCATATTTGATCATATTCTGCTTTTTTTGTATTGTTCTGTTTTTATCTTTTTTTTCCTCTTTCTTTTTTCTTTCTTTCCCTTTCTTTTCCCCTGGTTTCAGGTCTTTTCTGATTTTTATAGAGTATATTTGCTGGGGACGTTGTTAACCTGTTAGCATTTCGTTCTCTCATTCATCTATTCTCCTCTGGACAAAATGACAAGACGAAAGAAATCACCTCAGCAAAAAGAACAAGAGGTAGTACCGTCAGCCAGGGACCTACTCAATACGGACATTAGTACGATGTCGGACCTAGAGTTCAGAATCATGACTTTAAAGATACTAGCTGGGCTTGAAAAAAGCGTGGAAGTTATTAGAGAAACCCTTTCTGGAGAAATAAAAGATCTAAAATCTAACCAAGTCGAAATCAAAAAGGCTATTGATGAGGTGCAATCAAAAATGGGGGCACTAACTGCTAGGATAAGTGAGGCAGAAGAGAGAATCAGTGATATAGAAGACCAAATGATGGAAAATAAAGAGGCTGAGAAAAAGAGAGAGAAACAACTACAGGATCACGAGGGCAGAATTCGAGAGATAAGTGATACGGTAAGACGAAACAACATTAGAATAATTGGGATCGCAGAAGAAGAAGAAAGAGAGAGAGGGGCAGAAGGTATATTGGAGCAAATAATAGCAGAGAAGTTCCCTAATGGGAGGAAGGAAACAGGTATCAAAATCCAGGAGGCACAGAGAACCCCTCT
>NW_027397082.1:15082911-15227388 GCF_003265705.2 Callorhinus ursinus | reverse complement strand
AACAGAATCGAGAGCCCAGAAATGGACCCTCAACTCTATGGTCAACTTATCTTTGACAAAGCAGGAAAGAATGTCCAATGGCAAAAAGACAGTCTCTTCAACAAATGGTGTTGGGAAAATTGGACAGCCACATGCAGAAGAATGAAACTGGACCATTTCCTTATACCACACACAAAAATAGACTCCAAATGGTTGAAAGACCTAAACGTGAGACAGGAGTCCATCAAAATCCTAAAGGAGAACACAGGCAGCAACCTCTTTGACCTCAGCCGCAGCAACTTCTTCCTAGAAACATCGCCAAAGGCAAGGGAAACAAGGGCAAAAATGAACTATTGGGATTTCATCAAGATAAAAAGCTTTTGCACAGCAAAAGAAACAGTCCACAAAACCAAAAGACAACTGACAGAATGGGAGAAAATATTTGCAAATGATATATCAGATAAAGGGCTAGTATCCAGAATCTATAAAGAACTTATCAAACTCAACAGCCAAAGAACAAATAATCCAATCAAGGAATGGGCAGAAGACATGAACAGACATTTTTCCAAAGAAGACATCCAAATGGCCAACAGACACATGAAAAAGTGCTCAACATCGCTTGGCGTCAGGGAAATCCAAATCAAAACCTCCATGAAATAGCACCTCACACCAGTCAGAATGGCTAAAATTAACAAGTCAGGAAACGACAGATATTGGCGGGAATGTGGAGAAAGGGGAACCCTCCTACACTGTTGGTGGGAATGCAAGTTGGTGCAACCCCTCTGGAAAACAATATGGAGGTTCCTCAAACAGTTGAAAATAGAGCTACCATATGATCCAGCAATTGCACTACTGGGTATTTACCCCAAAGATACAAATGTAGGGATCCGAAGGGGTATGTGCACCCCAATGTTTATAGCAGCAATGTCCACAATAGCCAAACTGTGGAAAGAGCTAAGATGTCCATCAACAGATGAATGGATAAAGAAGAGGTGGTATATATACACAATGGAATATTATGCAGCCATCAAAAGGCATGAGATCTTGCCATTTGCAATGACGTGGATGGAGCTGGAGGGTGTTATGTTGAGTGAAATAGTCAATCAGAAAAATACATGTATCATATGACCTCACTGATATGAGGAATTCTTAATATCAGGAAACAAACTTAGTGTTGCTGGAGTGGTGGGGGCTGGGAGGGATGGGGTGGCTGGGTGATAGACATTGGGTAGTGTATGTGTTATGGTGAGCGCTGTGAATTGTACAGGACTTTTGAATCACAGATCTGTACTTCTGAAACAAATAATGCAACATATGTTAAGAAAAAAGAAAAAGAAGATGATAGCGGGAGGGGAAGAATGAAGGCGAGTAAGTTAGAGGGGGAGACGAACCATGAGAGACGATAGACTCTGAAAAACAAACTGAGGGTTCTAGAGGGGGGATGGGTTAGCCTGGTGATGGGTATTAAAGAGGGCACATTCTTTACGGAGCACTGGGTGTTATGCACAAACAATGAATCATGGAACACTACATCAAAAACTAATGATGTAATATATGGTGATTAACATAACAATAAAAATTTTTTTAAAAAAAGAGCATGGGTCCAATGAATGGGGTGAAATGATGAAGTAGCAAGCTGCCAGCAGATTTTGCAGAGCTGCTTTCCAGTTTTTTTTCGAAGACTACAAATTTCCTCCACCTTCCCAGTAATCCAAATTCCCCAATATCGGCCCCATGCCATCCAGTATATCCATGATGCATATCTCCCAGGCCAGCCACACATGCTAGGAGAGCAAATTCCCAGCCAAGCAGCCCTGGGCTTGATTAGGTTGTGGCTTGTGCTTGAACTCCAATCACTTGCATGAGCAACCCTGAAGCAGAGGAACCAGCAATCAGCCCCAATAACAGGTCACCAAGGGCTCAGAGGAGAAGGGGAACACAATGAGATTCACAAGTTCCTTTTCCATTCTGAGAAATGCCTGGGGACTCCAGTTGTTTCAGAGCCTGGTACCATTATAGGCTCCTGACAGTTTATTTTGGATTTGTCCTGAGGGAGAGAGTATCAGAATTTTCTACTGATAGCTTGTATAGGTGAGTGATGCCATTACTTGTTCAAGCAGAAAAGAAGAGCTTAGAAATATAATAGGAACTTTGGCTTCCCCTCAGTGCCTCTGAAGCCAGAAGTCTTCTTGTGCTTTCTATTATGCAAAATCCACAGTGGTTGAAATTTTCCGGGGGTGGTGCAGGGGAATAGGAGAGCACTCGCCCTGCGTCCTCCACCCCACCTGCCTTCATCTAAAATGATCCCTTCATGGTGATGGGTATTAAAGAAGCATGTACTGAATGGAGCACTGGGTGTTATATGCAAACAATGAATCATGGAACACTACATCAAAAACTAATGATGTAATGTATGGTGATTAACATAACATAATAAAATAAAAAAAATTTAAAAAAAGTAAAATGATCCCTTCACTACAAGATAGCATTTTAGTACAGATGGTTTTCTAAGAAGAAATCTTAACCCTTTAGAAGTCTTATTTCACACCTTGTAAGTAATCTATAAGAAACCCTATTGTGTATGAGTGTCGATGACTGTGAGGCCAATAAAAGTGGATGTTACCAAACATGAGGAAAGTAGCTTAAATAAATGTGCTACGGAGTACTTCAAGGGAAAACGATAAACCCGTGACAGGAGAAGGGGAGCTAATGTTTCCTAGATGCTAGATCCCACACACATCACCTCACCTTTTCCTGCGATAGAACTCTTGTCCCTGGGCTGTAGAGATGGGGCCTCTGAAGCTCCCAGAATTAAGTCAGTTACCCAGTGTCGTACATGAGTGAGGAAAGATTTCAGGTTCCTGCTCAATCCTCTCATGTCTGATGCTGCCAGGTAGGGAGTTGCAAGGAGCAGAAGCTGGAGAAAAAAGAGGGGGAAGAGAAGGGGAGAAGATGGTGGCAAGTGTAAAATGGGCTGATATATTCTGGAACAGTATAGTTAGAATCACCAGAGGAGCAAACTAAAATGGGGAATCTTACAGTCCCTGTTAATGCCTAACACATCACTCCAAAACTTAGTAGCCTAAACAAAAACAACCCATTATTTTTTCATGAGTCTCTGAGCTGATCAGGCAGTTCTGTCTCAAGTGGGCTTGGCAGAGGTGCTGGGATGTCTAATGGGTCCAACATGACCCCCTCACTGGTATTCTCTGCTAGCTGAAAGCCCCAGCTAGGGGTCTCCATTCTACCTTGAATAACTCCACATAGCTATCTGGTCTTCTTTACAACTGGCAACTGTATTCCTTTTATTTTTTTTTTAATTTTGTTTTTATTATTATGTTCAGTTAGCCACTGTATAGTACATCATTAGTTTTTGATATAGAGTTCAGTGATTCATTAGTTACATATAACACCCAGTGTGTATCACAACACGTGCCCTCCTTAATACCCATCACTCTGTTACCCCCCTCCCCCCACCCCTTCCCCTCTGAGACCCTCAGTTCCTTTCCTGGTATCCATAGTCTCTCATGGTTCATCTCCCTCTCTGATTTCTCCCCCTTCAGATTTCCCTCCCTCTGTGGTCCTCCATACTATTGCTTATGTTCCACATATGAGTGAAACCATATGATAACTGTCTTTCTCTGCTTGACTTACTTCACTTAGCATAATCCCCTCCAGTGCCATACATGTTGATACAAATGGTGGGTATTCATCCTTTCAGGTGGCTGAATTGTATTCCATCATATATATGTACCACATCTTCTTTATCCATTCATCTGTTGATGGATGAAGCATCTCGGCTCCTTCCACAGTTTAGCTATTGTGGACATTGCTGCTATGAATGTTGGGGTGCATGTGCCCCTTCTGTTCCCTACATCTGTATCTTTGGGGTAAATGCCTTATAGGGCATTTGCTGGGTCATAGGGTAGCTCTATTTTTAACACCTTGAGGAACCTCCATACTGTTTTCCAGAGTGGCTGTACCAGCTTGCATTCCCACCAACAGTATAAGAGGGTTCCCCTTTCTCCGCATCCTCACCAACATTTGTTGTTTCCTGTTTTATTAATTTTTGGCAACTGTATTCCAAGAATGAGCATTCCCAGATGGCACTCCCCAGTGGTAAGCACTTCTCAAGGCTTTGTTTGCTTCACACTAATGCTTCATCAGGCAAAGCCAGTCAAATGGACAAGCCAAGAGTCGGTGTGAGAGAACCCTCACGGGAAAGAAGACTAGTTGCCCTCGAGGGTTCCCTTACCTGACTATAGACTTATTACATGAAAATCTGAAGAGGTTGAATGCAGCTGTCTGCATTTCTAACAAGCTTCCTAAAGTATCTCCATAGTGTATCTTCCTAACTTCCTTTATCAGCCTCCTACCTTCTCCCTTTAAAACCTGCTTAATGCTGAAAATCTTGGTTAATTCATTAATCAGCAAGGCAATAGGTGTATTGATCGTGAGAGAAAGAGTTTCATTGATTTGAAGAGAAAACAACAATATCAACAACCACAAAATTCCACTAAAAAAGCTCTTTGTAGTCACCAATGACCTCCATGTCACCATTCAATGAACATTCTTCAATCCTCATCTTTCTTGATTCCTTATCAGCATTCAATGTTGTTGGGGATCACTCCCTCCTTCTGAAAATATTTTCCCTTGCCTTCTGTGATATATCATTCCTACCTCCTACTTCTTTTCTATCTCTCTGCCTGCTACTTCCAGTCTTTTTCTGGTCCATTTTCTTCTTCCGAACTTCTAAAGGTTGACATTTTTCAAGGCTGGGTTCCAAGTGCTCCTCTTTCCTCATTCTGTACTGCCTCCCTCGGCAAAGGCATACCCACCAAATGCTTTCATCAGCAACAGTCCCCTATATGCAAGTGACTCCCCAGGATATGTGACCAGCCCAGATGTCTCCTCTGAGCTGTAGGCTTAGATACTCAGCTATGTTCTCTTTACATCTCCTAGGATGTATCAAAGGAATTCAAATTGGAAATGTCTAAAACAGAACTCAGTCCTCTCTTCTATCCAATCTTCTTCCAGTGTTTATTATTTTTGTAAAGTAGACCATCATCTGAATACTTCCACAAGGAGAATCTGAGGAGTAATTCTGTCACTTCTCTCTCCACCAACAACCACATATCTCGTTCAATCCATCACCACGCTTCTTGACCTCACCTCTTGTAATATGTCAGCCTCTCTCTATCATCTCTGTTTGAAGCACCCTAATCTAGACAGCTGTCATTTTTTCATCCAGAAAACAAATTAAAAAAAAATCTTCCCAAGTCATCATTCATTCCTGTTCCTTCCACTTTCATGACCCACAATCCTTTCTCCATGTCTCAATCAGAGTCCTCTTTTAAAAATATACCCAATTATGTTATTTCATTTAAGGCATGCAATGTCTTCCCAATGCTTTTAGAATAAAAACCAAAATCTGAACAGGATTCACAAGATTTTCAGTGACTGGTTTCTGCTTCCTTTTCATCCCCTTCTGTCAATATCCCTCTTGATTTCTATGATTCAGCTGCACTGGTCTTCTTTTAATTCCTTGAATATATAATTATCTCCCACCTGAGAACTTTGAATGTTTCCTCACCCCCATTCTCTTGCTAATTCTTCAGATCTTAGTTCACATGTCTCCTCAGGGAAGTGAGACTTCACTGGAGCCACCAGGCTACTTTAGGACTTCTTATTTCACATTTCTAGTCCCATGTGCTTCCGATTCTTAGAATGAAACCATAGTTCATGATAATGTGTCTATGTGACTATTCATCGTGTGAATGTCTGTCTCACTATACAGTAAAATCTGTGAGGGCAAGAACCATATCCATTTAACTCATTATATCTCTGGTGCCTGTCACAGAATAGTTTTGAATGAATGAGTGAATGGAGGAAGGAAGGAAAATGCTTGTTAAGACTCCCATCTTTAAGGTTAAGTGCCTGTTTCTTGGGATTCAAGAGTGTCTTTTCCTGTTGGATCCCTCTTTGTGATCCTACTCTCATCTTCTGTGGTAGATGACTCCTGGCCAGGCCTGCTTCATTTTGTGCCATGACCTTGGAGCTCTGTGGTTAGCCTGCCAGAGTGACACTTCCCTCAACACCAGCATCTGGATTTGCTCTCTCTGGAGTGAAACCCTCTCCTTCCAAGCATGTCTTCTTCTCCTGTTAAGTACTAGTCCCCTGAGTCTGTGCTAGAAGCAACCTGGCTATGGTGAGCAGAGTCTCAAAAATTTTTAATACCTCTCTAACAAGAGGTATTGGCTCCATGAGATTTTAAAAGAGACATAAAACATGGCTGACAATTTTTTTTTTTCTTAACTTGGCTGCCAGTGTTAAATAAGATAAAACCCAAATACCTTCGGCTCAGGTCATGATCCCAGGGTTCTGGGATTGAGCCCCGCATGGGCTCCTGCTTGGTGGAGAGCCTGCTTCTCCCTCTCCCACTCCCCCAGCTTGTGTTCCCTCTCTCGCTGTGTCTCTCTCTGTCAAATAAATAAATAAAATCTTAAAAAAAAAAAGATAAAACCCACCTAAAACTGGACCAAATGATAGCAGAAGAGTGTGGGGGCTTGTTAAATGAGATCATTTTATGCAAGTAAACTGGCAATATTGATATTGGGATAGATACCATGCACATTGTTTGAAAACTGCAGGGTACCTGCTTCCTGTTTCCAAACAAGGCTTGTCCTTAAGAAATATAAGTTTGTTTGCCTTCTTCACTTACGTGAATTGAATTTCTGACAAGACAACCCTTGGCACAACCAATCAGACCAAGCTGCTTTGACACTGTGGGATGTCTGAAGCATACTGAGGGCAATTGATCAGACAACATTACTGTCCATTCACCTTCAACTAATCCTTTCTTCCTTGACCTATTCTAGGGAGGATTACTCAGAAATTTGGTTGCTGCCATTTGTGAAGGCTAAGCTTGTATAGGCTCCTAATCATTACTGCACTTTGCACTTTTAATGGATATTTTGTCTTGGTATTCTTCTTTCCTCCCTTTTGCACACCCCCTGAATTGATTTGTATATGGGCTAGCTTTACGCTTTGATGAATTGGAAAAACAGTGCTCAGCAGTTTTTCACTGGGGAAGTTATCTGTATTTTATTTAGAATGTAAGTGGTTATTTAAAGGTGAGCATCCTTAGAATGTTTTTGTAGGACCCTAGCCAGGATAGTTAGTTCATTTGATAACTTGAACTTCAACCTGTCCCCACAGAGGGCTCTCATTTGGTGAGTTTCACTTCACTAGTTATACCATCTGCAAAGGAAGACAGATATTTTTCAGGTTGTTTTTGTTTTTTTTTAATTCATGGACTAGGAATACAGGATTTTTTTTTCCTTTTTGAGTTTGACAATAGAAAAAAAGATAGCAAACATCTCAAATTGGACATGTACCAAACTAAGATAATTAGTTATCTTTAAAATAATTTCTACCCTCTGTCCATTCATCCACCCATCCTCTATCCATCCACTAATTCAAGGAATGTTGTTGAGTTTGTACTATGTCACAGGCACTAAGTTAGACACTGGAGATATAAATGGCAAACAAACATATGTACAGTTCCTACCTGTGGAGCTATTACTTATGAGGAAATAGAAATCAAATAATCACACAATATATGTGAAGTTGTATCTGTGATCACTGCCATAGATGAGAGGTACATTATTTCTATAGATATCTCTACCTAATAGAGATATCTGGTCTATACACATAAGAGTGCAGGAAATTATTCACTTAACCTATGACCTTTCACCATACTTTGCTAATTATTGAAGGATTAGGATAAAAAGTTGAAATGATGCCCATAGTTACAATGTTCACAAGCTTTTGCTATAGTAGCTGGATTTTGATAGTTGAAAAAACTTCCTTTATTACTGTACTCCTGGGCTATGGCTCTTCTATTTCTTTCAGAATGTTGAACTAAGCTCTTACCTGACACTCAGGACGCTCACACTCTCCCCTTATCTTCAAGTTCTCCCTCCAAAAAAATACAGCTGCCGTAATCTCATCATCTTCTATGAATGTCTCATGCATGTTCCCATCTCCCCCTTGTTTCAGCTGTTAAACTCATCTAATGGACCATATTCATTGTTTTCTTAAAATGCCTCCCTCTGGTGTCTCCTTGTGGAGATAAGGAGAGAAATGTAGTGGGAATGCCGTATTCCAACACCATTTCTATGGAAGCAAGATTGTTTACATCAGAAGATACACCAGGAGTGTGCATGTACAAAGGAATAGCTGTATGCGGGTACAATGAGAAGGTGGTCATCTGTAAACCAAGGAGAGAGGCCTCACCTGTGAAACCAACTTTTCTGGCACCTTGATCTTGGACTTCCAGCTTCCAGAACTCTGAGAAAATATTTTTCTGCTGTTTAAGTTGCCCAGGCTATGGTATTCCCTTATGGCAGCCCTAGCAGAATCAGACCGTGAAGCAAGAACCACAGAAAGGTGCAGCAGCTATACTAATGTCAGACAATGTAGACTTAAAAAATGCTACTGATAGTGATAAAAGAGTGACATTTCATAATGATAAAAGGGTCAACCAATCGAGAAGCTATGATAATGGTTAAATATAAATGTATAATAAAAGAGCACTGAGATATGTGAAGCAAAAAAAAAGACCTGTATAAGGGGAGATATAGACAGTACAATAATAATAGCTGAAGAGTTCAATACCCCACCTACAATAATGGGTAGTACAACTAAACAGAGAGTTAACAAGAAGCTAGACTTAAACCATATCATGATTAGACCCTTTAGACCTCTATAGGACAGTTTACCTAATAACAGCCATTCTTCTTAAATGCACATGGAACATTGACCATATACTAGGCTATAAAACAAACCTCAATAAATTTAAAAGGCTAGGGATATTATACCATACATTCTCAGACTACAGTGGAATAAAATTAGAAATCAATAGTAGAGAAAGAAAATTGAGAGGCTCAGAAATATGTAGAAATTACACAACACACTTCTCACTAACCAAGGGGTCATAGAAGAAATCAAAAGAGAAATCATAAAATACTTTGAGGTAAATGGAAATGAAGAGTCAACATACCAAAACTTATGGGATATAGCTAAGAACCAAGAACTAAGCAGTCCCTAGAGGGAAATTTAGAGCCGGAAATGTCCATGTTAAGGAAGAAGACTGATTTTAAATAAGTAACCTAACCTCTACATTAAGACAGTGAGTGGGGGGGAATAAAACTAAGCTAAAATCTACAAAAGAAAGGAAATAAAGCATAAAAATTAATGAAACCGAGAATAGGGAAAACAATTGAAAAAAATCAATGAAACCAAAAGCTGATTCTTGGAAAAGATCAACAAAATTGACAAACTTATTTAGATTGGCCAAGGGGAGAAAAAACAAACAAACAAACAAACAAAAAACAAGACTCAAATTACTAGAATCAGAAATAAAAGAGGAAAGAATAGTACCAACCTTACAAAAATAAAAAGGATTATAAAGAAATACCATGAACATTGTAAGCAAACAAATTATAGAACTCAGATAAAATAAACAAATTCCTACATAACACAAACTGCCAAAAACTACTCAAGAAAAGACCATCTAAATAGATCTATAACAACAACAACAACAACAAAATAGATCTATAGTAAATAAAGAGATTGAATTAGTATTAAAAAAAAAAAACTACCCACAAATAAAAGCCTAGGCCCAGATGGCTTGATTGCTAAATTCTTTCAAACAAAGAATTAACACCAATTCTTCATAAACTTTTCCAAAAAAATAGGAGAATAAACACTTCCCAATTCATTTAATAAAGGCAGCATTTCCTTGATAGCAAAACCAGACAGAGATGACAAGAAAATTGCAGACCAATACCTCCTATGAATATGGATACAAAATCCCACAACAAAATCTTAGCAAACTGAATCCAGCAACATATAAAGAGAATTATATACAATGATCAAGTGGGATTTATCCCAGGAACACAAAATTACTTCAACATCTGAAAATCAATTAACATTATACACCATTATCTATAGAGTAAGAAACAATAAATCACATGATCATCTCAATAGATGCATAAAAAGCAATTGATGGAATCCAACACCTTTCATAATAAAAATCTAGGAATAGAAGGAAATTGCCTAACCTGATGAAGGGCATCTATGAAAATCCACAACTAACATCATATTTAATGGTAAAAACTGGATGCTTTCTCCCTAAGATCAGTAAACAAGATAAGAATGTCTGCTCTCAACATTTTTCTTCAAGATTGTACTAAAGGTTTTTTCTAGGCAATTAGGCAAGAAAAAGAAATAAAGCACATCTAGGCTGGAAAGAAAGAAGTAAAACTATCTGTATCTGCAGATGACATGATCTTATATATAAGAAATCCTAAGGAATTCACTAAGTTTTTTTCCAAAAACTAATAAGTGAGTTAAGCAAGACTTCAGGATACCAGATCAATATGCCAAACTCAGTTGTGTTTTTATGCACTTAAAATGAACAATTTGAAAAAAATGAGAAAACACTTCCATTCAAAATATCATCAAATAGAATACAATATTTAGCAATAAATTTAACAAAAAATGCAAAAAATAGCGGTTTACTCTGAAAACTATTGTTGAAAAAATAAAAAAATCTAAATAAATGGGAAAATAATTCATATTTGTGGATCAGAAAATTTAGCATTGTTAAGATAGGACAAGTCCCCAAACTGATCTATAGATTCAACAAAATCTCTATCTGAATACCAGCTAACTTGAAAATTCATATAGAATTATAAGGGACCCTTGATTTTCAGATTTTTTCCACTTACTAATACCTGAAGTACTAATGCCTTTAAAATTATTAGAACAGACTATGTTAATTTCTGTTTTAATCTATCTATCCATCTATCTACCATCTATCTATATCTGTCTAATTAGCTTAACTCAATTAGGCTAATAAGCCCTTTGAAAATGAGTTCTATATGAATTTACTATTTCCTGACACTACTACTGAATCCTATAAATATTAAACTTTAAAAAATATATTTTTACTGCTTCAAAGTAAATTCAATAATAAGGGATAAAAATTTACAGCATACTTACTTTGATTATCTGCCCTTAATAATTACAATACCAAGAAATTCCCTTAAAGAAGATATACTTGATGCCATTTTGTGGTAATTTGGCCAAAAGTTCTATATTTCATAAATGATCAGGTTCTACTTTTTTCATCCCACAAGAGATTTTCTCTTAAGTTCTAGATTCACAACAGATGCTATATTTATTGTATCATAGACCTAATACACTTTGATTTCCATTAGTATCAGAGGCTAGAAACTCCTCAATGAGTTTTCAGACTTACGTCCTACCTGACTAGATAATGTGAAATGTAATGCCTATTTTAGAGAGTCCACTAAGACTTTTAGCTCCATAGGTGGGAAGAAGGGAAGGTAACTGTTTGATAACAAGATCATAAGAATAATAAAAATTTTTCCAAAGAAGGTAAATTTATTTTGGCATTTATTTTCCTGAAAGAAAAATATTGTCTCCAATTCAAAGTAGGTTTTTATAATTCAAGGACCTCTAGAGTCTCCTTGTTACCTTTTATAATTTGAGATTTGATTAAACCTGAATACTTCTACTATTATACATTCTAATTTTCCAGGCACTGAATGATCTACTTGTACCTTTTTTTCTGTTATGGTAAAGAAAATGCCTCTCCATCTCCAAAAGTACTGCTGAGGCTGCAGTACCTGTATTGTTCACATTGGACTTAGATCAATGACCCATGGACATATAGAGAGACAGTCTTTTAGAATTTTCTCTTTTCTCTTTATTCTTTCTTTACCCCTGGCAAATCGCCCCAGTGGCTAGAAAACAGAACAGCATATGTGACAAGTACTAAGCTGACCTCAGCATCACCTGCTGTTATTAACATCAGATAGTAGCTCCTAGGAGGATCTCTTTCTGGGAAGCTCCTTGGACCTCATGTAGAAGGACTTGGGGTAATTGATCCATACATGCCCAGCTATGCCAGAATCCCCCCGGACCGCCCATGGTTAATCTCAAGAAGGACTCTTGTTAATTACATTAAATTATTTACTTGAAAGAAACAAAGAGAATACTTAAACTTTCACTTGGTTTTGTGGAGGTTTTTCTGTTTGTTTTTGTTTTGGGTTTTTTTTGTTTGTTTTTTTACAGAATTAGGAAAGCATTTTAATGACTTTAGTCATTTTAGAGTTCAGGTCTCCACTTGCCAGTTTGCCAGGGAGTCTGTGTCTGCTGGTGGGTCGTGACCACATATGCAAATTCGACTAATGGACTATACATATAATTACTCTTAAACCAAACCTAGCTGTTCCAACCTCAGGTATGTATCACTTCGGTTTTTTGGCAATGCTGCAAAATAGCAGTGAAAACTTCACTGTGACATTAAGTTTTTTTTCCCTGCCTCCCTCAGAACCAAGCTGTCTACTGTGCATCTCCTCTCTCATTCTGATAGCAGATCCAACTATAACCGTGCAGCTGAGAGTTTCAAAACCGTGCTTTCATTCACTAGTGCCATTCTCTCTTCATTATTCCTCCCAGACTCTGGGCTTGTCTGCCTGGGCATCTGGCATTGTTTCATCCTTCCTGTCCTTAGCTACCTACTAAAGTGGATTTAACAACTGCCTGGGTTTTGTTTCTGGATTAATTTTCTGTCTTGTCTATTTCATGGAGTTCACCATCTCTGACTCTTGATAATGGGTAAAATCATCCAACCACACTAGGACCCCCCAGCCCTGGCTTTCTGTATTTTTGTCCTGGCAGGACAGCTTTCCTCTTTGTGTAGGCTTGGTGCCAAACAACCAACATAGAGATCTGATGGACTCTCTTGACTTGGTGTAGAGAAACCATCACAAAAGAGAAAGATTCTGTTTGATGTAATTGCTTGGGAGTAAAATACACGGCATTACTTTTTCCCTTTAAAAAGAGAAGCTAAACGTGGATAAAGTTCTATTAAACCTAAATATATGAAGATGAAGGCAATAGTTAGAAATTCCTATATGATAGTATATAAAATAGATGGAACATTAAATAAGGCAACTGTAATCAAATGTATTTACTGTTGATAATTTTAATTAAGGAAGTTGTTAATGGAGTTGTGTATATTCAGGAAGGATTTCATGGCTTTATTTTTAGAAGCACAGACTCTCAAATTTACAAGTCATATGAATTAAATGAATCCAATGATCTACATGTAATTGAAAGCCGTCCTTCCAGCGCTGGAGAATAATTTTAATTGCAAATGTTATTAAACTGTCCTTGTGAATTTATTTATGTGAATAAAGTTCCCTTAACAGTGCTACTATTTAGTTGTTTCACTGTGTATCATGCAGTCATTAAAGGCCTCCAAAAATTAAAGTACCTTTCCCTTTCATTTATTTCTTGAAATCTTTACTTGAAATTCATTCCCTGAAAGTTTACATTGTGGGTTGCTTATGTTTTTGTCCCAACACCACCAGCATTTACTTGCATAAGGGACTAAGTTCTTCAGTAGATGAGGATCTGAGATTTGAAGAAAAAGGAATCATCCAAGTCAACACAGCACATATAAAAAATATGCAGTGGAAGGACTCTGATTTTTAGAGGCAGCCATACCCATATGCTCCATATTTGTTCTTGGACAGGATATGATCTCTCACCTGCATGATCCCTGTAAAATTTGGAGTGGCACAATTTGAGACAAATCTGTGCTCAGCTCTCTTCACAATCATTTCTTGATTTTCAGAGGGGTCATAGAAGATGTGAACAAAGATTATAACCCTGAGATGCAGCAACCGGCCATTCATTTATTCTTGCATTCACTGAATATTTTATTGTATGGCTATGCTAATCTTGTTTTTTATTTTCTGTATTTTATGATGCTTTGACCTCTGAGGGCCTTGCTGACCAGGAAGGAATAGTCTTTCCCAGGGCTAGCTAAATCCTAGAGATGGCAAACTACACCCCTTAGAATGTTCCCTTCAAATGCAAACTGACCAATCCAAAGTTCATATTCCTCAATCTTCTCCTTTATCAAACTCTCACAAGCCAAACCAATATTCCCCTGACCTTGCCAACCAGATACAAGATACCAGACAACTCCAGATAGCACCGATGCCCTAGAACCTGCTGACATTATTCAAACGAGTCAATCCTAAACCAGCTTACCTTGCCTCACCCATTTCTTGCCATGAAAACCATAATAAAACTTTTGCCCACCCTTTCCCCCCTCACTCCTCCTGCTTCCTGAGCAGCCCTGCGGCCCTGTATGGCATGGCTTGCCCACTCCTCTTGCAACTATGAGTAACAAACCATATTTTCAGCAGCAGTTGTCTCCCGGTCTTGGTCTCACCATACCCAAATAATAATAAAACCAACATTTTAAAACAATGGCTATATCTTAGATATTGTCCTAAGGGCTGGAGATTCAGTAGGGAATAAGCTAGATATGGTCCCAGTCTTGCCAGAGCTTACGTGCTGAATCAAGGACTTTCTCTGCTCCAGAGATAGAAAGTCTTATCCAGGTTCTCAAGCACCTCTTTGTGCATACCCTGCACAATTGTGCTTGTTCAAACTTTAGTTCAGAGCACAAAGAGATCATGAGATTTGGAGCTAGACCTCCTTAGGAGTCTGATTCCCTTTGAGACCTGAGTCAGGGTGTCCAACCTTCTAGTTACAAATGTTGGTTGTCCTGATAAGGTTAGCAGAATATGAAAAGCTGTGTTTATAAGCAAGTTGTTATATTTTAGAACAGACATGCTACAAGGAAACCAGGAAGACTATACCCTTGAAAGACCATTTTGCAAGAAAGATCAAGACTAGTGTCCATGACACATTTCTCCCTGAACTCTCAGAGGACTCACCTGGTCTGATAACCACACTGAGTCTTGTATAAATCAAATTGCAAGTCTTCAAGCAAGCATTTTGCATGCATGTGTGTGCATACACACAGCCAGACACGATAGTGTCTTGTGTCTTACACGTTCGACTTCAGTTTTCTTCTCCCCACATTGGGGGATTTAGAGTAGTTAAAAAAAAAAACACACACATGCATATGCTCAGGTCTTCTTTGGAAAGTTTGTAATAACAATTGCATAGTAAAAATGCATAACTTACAAATGTCTCTTATCTCAAAGAAAGCCCAAGACCTTTCTGCCCCTATCAGTTTATGTAACACAAACTTCTCACCCCTTCCAAAAAATTTTTATAAGCAAATGTATGCCCCAGGGAAATCACTAAAAATCAATGATCCAGTTATAATAGTGTGTAGTTTTAAAAGCTTTGTTTATCTCCAGTCATTAAAAAATACCTTTACAAAAAGCAATAATCCTGATGGTGTGAATTAATAACTGCATTTTTGAGCTTCATTGCTGTTCTGGTTTTACTCATGGTTCACTGGTTCCCTGGGCCTGTTTTGTGTGCAGGACTATTTACATGGTCTCTGGATTATTATCTGCCTTCAAAAATGACAGGCAGAACCTAGGGCTTCTGGGAGCGGTGGGAAGATCGCTTGCATAGAGGGAATGCAGTTTTGTTGTAGGAGAACACATATCCAGACAGTGTGAAAATCTGGGTGATGAAGTAACAAGGACAAAAGAATAGAAAAGTAGAAGATAGAGGGGATAAAACACATTTTTTTAAATAGCCCTGTAAGAAATAAGCAAGTATTCATTCATATCACTTAAGTTCTCCAGGGAGAAGGAGGATGTTCAGTAACATAAACTCTCAGAAAGGCAACCTGATGCCCAGAAAGGAACAGGAAACTGAGGCTCAGATGGATAAGGGCCAGAATCTCTATACTGGCTCTTCCTTAGGGCTACAGATCCGTATGCAAATCATTTCCTTCCATTTTCTCATGCGTAAAATGGAGACTGAGACAGTAACCCTCACTGCAGTGGATGGTTACTAGAATTGAATGAGAATAAGAGGGATGTGAAAGAACTTGGGGAGTACTAGGGACTCAAGAAATGTCCTCTGTTCTAAATGGGACATGTGGTCTAACATGTTTGGGCCCAGTCACTGCCCTTTAAAGGATTCCTCATTTTATTAAACAAGGTACTGTCTTTAAGTCAACAAAATGAATAGAGGTCTCACTGTGGCTTTTCAGGAGTGTCTCCATTTTTAAAAGATCTTCTTAGTTGTAAAGTTGAGTATAAAAATCCATAATGCTTAAAAAGGAAGCTGCTGGCAATGTCCACAATAGCCAAACTGTGGAAAGAGCCAAGATGTCCATCGACAGATGAATGGATAAAGAAGCGGTGGTATATATACACAATGGAATATCATGCAGCCATGAAAAGGAATGAGATCTTGCCATTTGCAACGACGTGGATGGAACTGGAGGGTGTTATGCTGAGTGAAATTAGTCAATCAGAGAAAGACATGTATCATATGACCTCACTGATATGGGGAATTCTTAATCTCAGGAAACAAGCTGAGGGTTACTGGAGTAACCTGGAGGGGGAGACGAACCATGAGAGACGATGGACTCTGAAAAACAAACTGAGGGTTCTAGAGGGGAGGGGGGTGGGGGGATGGGTTAGCCTGGTGATGGGTATTAAAGAGGGCACGTTCTGCGTGGAGCACTGGGTGTTATGCACAAACATGAATCATGGAACACTACATCAAGAACTAATGATGCAATGTATGGTGATTAACATAACAATAAAAATTTTTTAAAAATTCCTAGCTACCCCCCTAAAAAAGCATGCCAAAAAAAAAAAAAAAAAAAAGGAAGCTGCTGGTCAGATATTCCTAAAAGACAAAAATCAAGTATTTAAGTTTGTGGTTCTTTGAATGTTGAAGAGTTTTTAGGTAAGTAATGGGGACACCATCCTGAGACAAAAATAAGAAAGGTAACTGTAACATGCTTAAGTTTCTACATTTCAATGTTATGTCCAAAAAACATGAAGAATACTTTTCCTTCTCTTTTGGTTCTGCTACAACCATGGGTTTAATGGTTTTGCCATCAATTCAGACCCTGCTGTGCTTAGAAGCTCTTTCTCTCAGAGGGAATACTCTGGAGTATGCATACAAGTTCTGGAAGATAATTTTGTAAGCCCATTTGATTTTGTCAAAGATGGGTCACTTGAAATTTTATCTAGCGCAACATTTCTCTTAGCTGCTGGAAATCATGGTGCTTCATTGCAATTCTGAATTACAACTTGTTTGAAGGCAGTAAGACTCAATTTTCCAAATGTGAGATCTCCCAAATCATTCCCTGAGTTGACAAATCAAACTCCATGGTATAGGTGTGCAGGTTTCCCCCGCTCTTTGAAAGTAGAGTGTTCCTGTGAAACTTTTCCTAAGCCGAAGAGGCATAAAGTGAGGAAACAAATTACCAGTAATATGTATGGAAAAATATTTAAGTGTTCCCAGACCCAAAAATATAACCTCTCTTAGACTTTTCTGATTCCTTGGGACACATCTTGCTAATGGAAGCACAAAATAAATGGAGATAAAGCACAGACGCTCACAGACACAGTTCAAAACTCTGGTGGCTGGACTCAGATGCTGTGTCTTTCTGTGGGGAAGGAGGTTGGAGGGGCCACTGCTGCTGCTTGTGGGTGGGGGTGGGGGTACCGCCTCTATAAGAGCTGACTGCAAAACCAATGCTAAATGCTATTTTTGCTTTTCACCTTTTTTTGATAAAAGCATTTCACCTTTTTTTGATAAAAGGAAAAATACTCTTCATATTTCTTTTGGTGAACAAAATCAGCCACTAATGTGGGTCTTTCGTAAAAGTGAAGTGGCACAAACTTTCAAAAAGTGGGAGATATCTTGGTTTTTAAATTACTTGCAAATGTATATCCTGAAAACCTCGCCAGTCTGCTGTTATAACAATGTGTAGACCTTTGCAACACAAATTTTGAGTCAGAAATTTCTTCACTGAAATCTGTAATGATGAGGAGAGTCGTGTGTTCAGTGCAGTAAAGACAATGACAGCTCAGGAATAAGTCAAGGCTTAGAAATATAACATGTTCCGTCTCTTACTTCCATATTCAACATGTGAGAAGGCAAAGTCCCAAAATCCCTTGGGCTTTTTGAGTTTGTTTTAGAGTATGCTTCCTCCAGTTGGGGAAATATGTCAAACAGCAAATGTGTTGTTAGTTAAAATATCTTGTCACTGGTTTCTAAGATCTGATGCAGACTCCTGACCTGATTCATATAAAATTCTAGTTCTTGAATCAATGGCTACAAAATCTATACCCTGCCAACTTTCTAATACAAAGGGTCTCTTTTTCATTCTGGGAAAAATATGAAGACAAAGAAATTGTCATTGGGAACCAACAAAGCCCCTAGGTTCCCAGATATTTAAAAGATGAACCTAACATCTTGCTGAATGCATTCTCAAGGATGTATCTGGTTTATAAAGCTTGATGTGCACTTAAGATAGATCTGACTTACAAAGCTTTTTTGATTAGAGGGGAGTCTTTCCTTGGTCCTTTATGATAGGTTTGTAAAACTCAAATTACCCACTAAATGCAGCCTTCCTAAGAAAGAAGTGTACTCCATGGTGTGTAAGAGCCCCATGTCACCTTGTGGTGTGGCCCTGTCCCTCACTAGCTGTGTGGACTTGAACAGGTCCCTAAACCTCCAAGCTTCGGCTTGCTCATTTGTACTACTGGGGTAACAATCAGAACTACCTAACAGGAAGACTGAGGGTGAAATGAGATATTGTTTCTGAAGGTCTTAGCATGGTTCCTAAATGAGACCATGGGCTCCATAGGGCTGGCTGTGTAATTTCTATGTATACAGACAACAATCATGGGCTCGGTTTAAGGAAGGAGTTGAAGACAGCCTTCCAATCTCAGTTTTCTACCCCCAGATTATCCCAAACTCTTCAACCTCCCTCCCCTCCCCCCACTTCTCCTTCCATTCCCCTCCCTCTCCCCCTTCTCCCACCTCTCTTTCCTCTCGCCCTCTCATTCTTGTCCCTCTCATCTCTTCTCTTACCACTCTTGTTCTTCTTTCTCACTCCTAATTATTTTTCTTTCCTTGTAATAGCTACCATCTGCTTAGAGTCCGATGCTTTACATGTGTAATTTCTGTTCCTTAGAAACAATTCAAATATAGGTATTATTATTACTTTTCAAATGAGGAAACTAAGTTAAAATTTAACAAAGCTAACCATTTGAATGCTGTAGCCAGGATTTGACCAGCAACTGATCTAACTCAAAAGCTAATTTGATTTTCATTATAGCACATGTTTTGGTTAGCTATCTCTGCATAGCAAAATACCCTAAAACTCAATAGCTGCAAACAACCCACATTTAATGAGCTCCTGATTCTACAGCTTAGCGCTTCAGCCTTGGCTCAGTTGGCTGATTCTTCTGTTTGTGGCTGCTGCCCTCAGGCATCTGCTGTCAGCTATGTAAGTACTGCCAGCGGCTCTGCTGAGCTTAGATGGGTCCTCTCGTGTGTTTTCAGGCTGGCTTGTTCTGGCTGCTCTGAGACAGCCATAGCTGGGCTCTCCTCCACATCATCCCATACTCTAAACGGAGTAGCTGTGACATGTTTATATAGTAGTTGCAGAGTTTCGGTACAGTGCAGAGCCTAGACCACAGGATCTGTTGAGATCTGGTTCAAAACTGTCTCTCTCTCTTGTCTATTGCACTTTATGGACCAAGTATGTCAGAAAACCCAGACCCAAGGATTGGGGAAATAGTCTCCACCCCCCAGTGAAAGGAGCTGGGAAGTGTGCATTTGCAAAGGCAATGAGTATAGGAAGGGACAGAGAAGTGAGGACATTTTTGTAATCTATTTCCACACCAGATAATCTGGCACCTTGGTTTCTCCCCTGCACTTTGAATGCCCAGTTTACATTAATTTCCCTTAAATTTTGAAAGAGTGACAGTGAATCAGAGTGCTCACCCACCCCCTAATAAAAAATCTTGCTCTTCTTAGGAAAGGCAACTGGTTCTAGAGAGAGCAGAAAACTAATGGCAAAGTCTCTAGTTAAGAATGAGTGCAGCTGAGTGTCTATAATAGTTGCATTGCAATTAAAAAAAAGACAAAAACAAGCAAAAACTTCAGAATTATTTCCCGGCCATCTGTCTTTATTTTGCTAACCCATTCTATTGACATCCCCAGGAAAGCCATGCATGAAGTAGCAATGGAAAAGAAAAAGTCCACGCAATAATTTGCAAACACAAATTTCTATTTTTTATGGTCGAAAGAGGAATGTAGTTTGGGCAGCATAGCCCTATGGCAACAGAGTGCAGATCCGTAGCAGGTACCCACTTCCAAATTTATCTTTGCCTAGAGCCCCATCTGATTTATTTTTAAGTATATTTCACCAGGATGCTCAAAGTCAAAACGTTATTTACAATGTGGGGTTAACAGCAGAACATACCACATCAATTTCTCCAGAAAGAAGGGAGCCCAGAAATTTATTCTCATGAAGGCAGGAAAATACAGCCCCCTTACTTATTAATTTACTGTCCTCTTCCTTCTAGAAAAGGGTTTAAGGTAGCTTACACAATTGGTTTCAAGTTCAGCCACATGTGTTTGGAAATGGTAAATCGATCCTTTTGTAACTGTCCTGCCTTTGATTGAGCAGCGTCTGTATGTTTAGGGAGAAGAAAGAGAAAAATTCAGCAGGTATTGATCCCAAAGTCATTATCATCCATGTTCAGTGATAACAAACCAGCTCTCTGTTTCTACTCAACATTTGTTTGAATTAACTGGGGAGAACAAGGAGGCAAACACAGTAGTTGCCTCTATAGAAAATCTTAGCCTGGACCACTGAATCTAGATCTTCCAAGAATCCATTTTTCTCTCTGAATTTCCCTGGGACACACATACAGACACACCTAACCATGGAAATTCTCTTTATCATTGACAAGCGGTTTGAGATACATGCCAAAGGAATTTCATTCTTGTCAGGGGTAGGTCTCTGAAGCTGCAAAAAGCCATTCCAAACCCAGCCTCTTTAAATTCTTCACTTGCACCTGGTATTCAATAAATGTTTGTTGAATTCCAGCAGAAATCTGTTGGAAGTTATTCCACACAAAGAGGTGAATATGACAAATACTCTTAAAAATTTTGCTGGGAAATTTGAGTGTAGAGGAAGAAGTGAGAGTAATTTTCTTTATAGGCTTCATTCTAACATACAGAAAGGAACTGGTTCTTATTGTGAGTCCAGTAAATGCTTGTTGAACACCAGGATGCACAGGGCACCATCTTTGCTGCTATTGATCATATCAAGATGTACAATTAGATGCTGTTCTTGAACTCTTTCCATCTCCTACTGTGATGCGTGTCTTCCAATCCAAAGCTAACCAACTGTATGACATGGATGTTATCACTGTATTTTTTACTTTGGAATCTCCCTCAACTATTCATTCTTGCTCTGTTCCTTCTCTTTATAAAGAGAGCCACAGAAGAAACATGCTCGTGTTTTACCTGTCTTAAACCAAGGAGGGTGGCTGTGGAGTGGGATAAATTAAAATTTCTCTACATTTATTGTTCATTCAGCCGCACATGTGCACATCACATTTCCTCTTATCAAGTCTCCAGATAGAGCTCTCCAGACCTCTTGTCTCTACTGTGAGTTAAAGGTAAATAGATTTCTTTTATCATATAAAGCTGTTTTGAGTGTTTTCTGTTTGTTTGCTTCGTTGGTTACTGTATTCATCCCTCCTCTGAGGAAATACCAATATACCAGCTTTTGATTCTCAAATGAGATAAGAGAACTATAAAGATAGAATATAACCATGTACCCAAAGTAACTCTGTCCCTGGGAAGTTAATATAAATGGTTCAACACTCAAACACTGTGAACCCAATTGTCTCACTGAAGCCTATGGCACAGACTAGAAGTAAAACCCCTCTCCATTGACCACAACCACCAAGTCAAGCCACCTCATTTCAGACTAACAACAACAAAAACTCCTCCTTGGCATTCATGACAGAGGACTAAAAGCTGGGTGAGTTGTCTATGTAATTCTTGCATGTAGCCCAGTAAAGGAAATTCCTCCAAATTTTAGTAAATACTAAAAGTTGTAGTATAGGCTCATTTCATAATTTTTCAACTTGCCTTCTCTAGTTGTTTGTTATGTGGCAGATGCTCTGCTGAAAAATGGGGTACAGAAAAATAAATAAGACATGAAACCTCCCTTTGAAGAATCTATAACCTTGGTGGCTACATAGACATGAAAAGTATTTGTGGTACATGTTAATAATTGAGACAAGTGGAAGCTACAGTGAGATCCTAAAGGAGAATGCACACAGTTCTGCCCCAGAAAGAACAGGAAAGGTTTCAGAGAAGTAGTGATGATTGACTAACTTGAGAGGAAAACACAGAGAAACCAGTCTGTGAGGAGAGAAGCATGTGTTAATGTAGCACATGAGCAGAAGAGTAGGTAGTGCACTCGTGCCAATACAGAGGGTGGAAGCAGAGCATGCTGTGAAAAAACATAAAGTAGAGAGAAGCTGGGGTCACATTTTTTAAAAAAAGATTTATTTTAGAGGTGGGGGAGGGGAAGAGGGATAGAGAGAATCTTGAGCAGACTCCCTGCTGAGCCACAGAGCCTGATGCAGGGCTCGATCTCACAACTCTGAGATCCTGACCTGAGCTGAAACCAAGAGTCGGTCACTTAACTAACTGGGCCACCCAGATGCCCCCAGATTTTGAAATGGGTTACTGTTGGTGAGAAAGATAGAAATGGAATTAAATACTAGGGAGAGTGTGCTGAGTGCTAAGTAGGTGGTGATGGAACTTCACGAATATCCACACTGGAAAATGAAGGGAGGGAACCTTTAGAGAGGCAACAAGATGAGAACTACAAAAGGTAATGCAGGGAAATACAAGATGGGGAGAACTTGATGAAACAAGGTGTGGTGAGTGGGAACAAATGCAACAGAGAGAGCAAAAGCACATGGATTACAAAGGTCAACCTGGATTTAATAGCTTAATGTCACTAAGTACAGTCTGCATGGACTATGAAGGCAGGTGCCAGAGTGAAGTGGGTTAGCTGGCAGAGTAAGTACTCTGCTCCAGACATCTCGCAGGGAGGTAGGTCCCATTGGGCCCCGCCATCATCTCTGAGATCTAGCCGCATGATCCTCTGAATTCAGACCAAGTCTACAGAAAGGAGAGCACTGAGAGCCAAGTGGGACGTTTCATAGGAGCAAAACCCTGAAATCATGCAGGTCACATTGCTTACACCCCATTGGCCAGAATCCAGTTTCACAACCCCTCCTAAATGCAAGGGCATCTGGAAAATGTGATCTAGCCATGCACTTAAAAGCAAGAGGAGACAGGGATAGCTAACATGGTGGTGGTTATCATTTTGCAATATATAAGTGTATCAAGTCACGTTGGGGGCGCCTGGGTGGCTCAGTCCATTAAGCATCTGCCTTCAGATCAGGTCATGATCCCAGGGTCCTGGGATGGAGCCCTTCATCTGGTTCGCTGCTCAGTGGGGAGCCCGCTTCCTCCTCTCCCTCTGCCCCCGACTCATGCTTGCTCTCTCTCTGGTGCTCGCTCTTCCTCTCAAATAAATAAATAAAATCGTTAAAAAAAAACACAACATGTTGTACACCTTAACATTATACAATGTTATATGTCAATTATAGCTCAATAAAGCTGGGGAAAAAATTGAAATACTAAAAAGGAAATAACAGGAAGAGTGAACACACCTCAGTCTCTGTGACAGCTGTTTTTCCTTATTTTTTTATAAAAATAGAGAAAATAGCAAAAATACTTTCTAAGCAAAAGAGACATTTAAAGGGGATTTTCAGGCTTTGCATGTTTTTCTTCCACATTGCAGCTTATCTCTTGGGAGAGATCAAAAATCCTTCAGAAGAACAGAAACAGCCAGCATTTTTTTTTTTACTTTAAATTTTTTATTGTTATGTTGATCACCATACATTACATCATTAGTTTTTGATGTAGTGTTCCATGATTCATTGTTTCTGCATAACACCCAATGCTCCACACAGAATGTGCTCTCTTTAATACCCATCACCAGGCTAATCCATCCCCCCACCCCCCTCCCCTCTAGAACCCTCAGTTTATTTTTCAGAGTCCATCATCTCTCATGGTTCATCTCCCCCTCTGATTTAATCCCTTTCATTCTTCCCCTCCCGCTATCATCTTCTTCTTTATTTTTTCTTCACGTATATTGCATTATTTCTTTCAGAGGTACAGATCTGTGATTCAACAGTCCTGCAAAATTCACAGTGCTCACCATAGCACATACCCTCCCCAATGTTTATCACGCAGCCACCCCGTCCCTCCCACACCCCCACCACTCCAGCAACCCTCAGTTTATTTCCTGAGATTAAGAATTCCTCATATCAGTGAGGTCATATGATACACGCCTTTCTCTGACTGACTTATTTCACTCAGCATAATACCCTCCAGTTCCATCCACATCGTTGCAAATGGCAAGATCTCATTTCTTTTGATGGCTGCATAATATTCCTTTGTGTATATATACCACCTCTTCTTTATCCATTCATCTGTCGATGGACGTCTTGGCTCTTTCCACAGTTTCGCTATTGTGGACATTGCTGCTATAAACATTGGGGTGCACGTACCCCTTCGGATCCCTACATTTGTATCTTTGGGGTAAATACCCAGTAGTGCAATTGCTAGATCGTATGGTAGCTCTATTTTCAACAGTTTGAGGAACCTCCATACTGTTTTACAGACTGGCTGCACCAGCTTGCATTCCCACCAACAGTGTAGGAGTGTTACCCTTTCTCCCCATCCCCGCCAACATCTGTCGTTTCCTGACTTGTTCATTTTAGCCATTCTGACTGGTGTGAGGTGGTATCTCATGGAGGTTTTGATTTGGATTTCCCTGATCCCGAGTGATGTTGAGCACTTTTTCGTATGTCTGTTGGCCATTTGGATGTCTTCTTTGGAAAAATGTCTGCTCATGTCTTCTGCCCATTTCTTGATTGGATTATTTGTTCTTTGGCTGTTGAGTTTGATAAGTTCTTTATAGATTTTGGATACTAGCCCTTTATCTGATATGTCATTGGCAAATATTTTCTCCCATTCTGTCGGTTGTCTTTTGGTTTTGTGGACTGTTTCTTTTGCTGTGCAAAAGCTTTTTATCTTGATGAAATCCCAATAGTTCATTTTTGCCCTGGCTTCCCTTGCCTTTGGCGATGTTTCTAGGAAGAAGTTGCTGTGGCTGAGGTTGAAGAGGTTGCTGCCTGAGTTCTCCTTTAGGATTTTGATGGACTCCTGTCTCACGTTTGGGTCTTTCAACAATTTGGAGTCTATTTTTGTGTGTGGCGGCAGGAAATGGTCCAGTTTCATTCTTCTGCATGTGGCTGTCCAATTTTCCCAACACCATTTGTTGAAGAGACAGTCTTTTTTCCATTGGACATTCTTTCCTACTTTGTCAAAGATGAGTTGACCATAGAGTTGAGGGTCCATTTCTGGGCTCTCGATTCTGTTCCATTGATCTATGTGTCTGTTTTTGTGGCAGTACCATACTGTCTTGATGATGACAGCTTTGTAATAGAGCTGGAAGTCCGGAATTGTGATGCTGCCAGCTTTGCTTTTCTTTTTCAACATTCCTCTGGCTATTCAGGGTCTCTTCTGGTTCCATACAAATTTTAGGATTCTTTGTTCAATTTCTTTGAATAAAGTGGATGGTATTTTGATGGGGATTGCATTGAATGTGTAGGTTGCTCTAGGTAGCTTTGACATCTTCACAATGTTTGTTCCTTCAATCCATGAGCATGGAATGTTTTTCCATTTCTTTGTGTCTTCCTCAATTTCTTTCATGAGTATTTTATAGTTTTCTGAGGACAGATCCTTTGCCTCTTTGATTAAATTTATTCCTAGGTATCTTATGGTTTTGGGTGCAATTGTAAATGGGATCTACTCCTTGATTTGTCTCTCTTCTGTCTTGTTGGTGTATAGGAATGCCACTGATTTCTGTGCATTGATTTGATATCCTGCCACTTTACTGAATTACTATATGAGTTCTAGCAGTTTTGGGGTGGAGTCTTTTGGGTTTTCCACATAAAGTATCATATCATCTGCAAAGAGTGAGAGTTTGACTTCCTCTTTGCCGATTTGGATGCCTTTGATTTCTTTGTGTTGTCTGATTGCTGTGGCTAGGACTTCTAATACTATGTTGAATAGCAGTGGTGATAGAGGACATCCCTGCCACATTCCTGACCTTAGGGGGAAAGCTCTCAGCTTTTCCCCATTGAGAATGATATTTGCTGTGGGTTTTTCATAAATGACTTTTATGATATTGAGGTATGTACCCTCTATCCCTATACTCTGAAGAGTTTTGATCAAGAAAGGATGCTGTACTTTGTCAAATGCTTTTTCTGCATCTATTGAGAGGATCATATGATTCTTGTTCTTTCTTTTGTTAATCTGTTGTATCACATTTATTTGGGATGTTGAACCAACCTTGCAGCCCGGGGTAAATCCCACTTGGTCATGATGAATAATCCTTTTAATGTACTGTTGGATCCTATTGGCTAGTATTTTGGTGAGAATTTTTGCATCCATGTTCATCAAGGATATTGGTCTGTAGTTCTGCTTTTTGACGGGGTCTTTGTCTGGTTTTGGGATCAAGGTAATGCTGGCCTCATAAAATGAGTTTGGAAGTTTTCCTTCCATTTCTATTTTTTGGAACAGTTTCAGGAGAATAGGTATTAATTCTTCTTGAAATGTCTGATAGAATTCCCCTGGGAAGCCATCTGGCCCTGGGCTTTTGTTTGTTGGGAGATTTTTGATGACTGCTTCAATTCCTTTGTGGTTATAGGTGTCTTTAGGTTTCCTATTTCTTCCTGGTTCAATTTTGGTAGTTGATACATCTCTAGGAATGCATCCATTTCTTCCGGGTTTTCTAATTTGCTGGCCTAGAGTTGCTCATAATATGTTCTTATAATTGTGTGTATTTCTTTGGTGTTGGTTGTGATCTCTCCTCTTTCATTCATGATTTTGTGGATTTGGGTCCTTTCTCTTTTCTTTTTGATCAGTCTGGCCAGCGGTTTATCAATCTTGTTGATTCTTTCAAAGAACCAGCTCCTAGTTTCATTGATCTGTTCTACTGTTCTTTTGGTTTCGATTTCATTGATTTCTGCTCTGATCTTTATTATTTCTCATCTCCTGCTGGGTTTAGGCTTTATTTGCTGTTCTTTCTCCAGCTCCTTTAGGTGTGGGGTTAGGTTTTGTATTTGAGACCTTTCTTGTTTCTTGGGAAAGGCTTGTATTGCTATCTACTTTCCTCTCAGGCCTGCCTTTGCTGCATCCCAAAGATTTTGAACAGTTGTGTTTTCATTTTCATTGGTTTCCATGCATTTTTTTAATTCTTTAATTTCCTGGTTGACCCATTCATTCTTTAGTAGGATGCTCTTTAGCCTCCATGTATTTGAGTTCTTTCCGACTTTCCTCTTGTGATTGAGTTCTATTTTCAAAGCATTGTGGTCTGAAAATATGCAGGGAATAATCCCAATCTTTTGGTACTGGTTGAGACCGGATTTGTGACCTGTCATGTGATCAATTCTGGAGAATGTTCCATGGGCACTAGAGAAGAATGTGTATTCTGTTGCTTTGGGATGGAATGTTCTGATTATGTCTGTGAAGTCCATTTTGTCCAGGCTGTCATTTAAAGTCTTTATTTCATTGCTGATCTTTTGCTTAGATGATCTGTCCATTTTAGTCAGGGGGGTGTTAAAGTCCCCCACTATTATTGTATGGTTGTCAATGTGTTTCTTTGCTTTTGTTATTAATTGCCTTATAAATTTGGCTGGTCCCATGTTAGGGGCATAGATATTTAAAATTGTTAGCTCTTGTGGGATAGACCCTTTACGTAGGATATAGTGTCCTTCCTCATCTCTCATTAAAGTCTTTGGTTTAAAATCTAATTTGTCTGATATAAGGATTGCCACCCCAGCTTTCTTTTGGTGTCCATGAGCATGTAAATGGTTTTCCACCCCCTCACTTTCAATCTGGGGGTGTCTTTGGGTCTAAAATGAGCCTCTTGCAGACAGCATAGTGATGGGTCTTGTTTTTTAATCCAATCTGATAGCCTGTGTCTTTTGATTGGGGCATTTAGCCCATTTACATTCAGGGTAACTATTGAAAGGTATGAATTTAGTGCCATTGTATTGCCTGTAAGGTGACAGTTACTGTCTGTGTACTGTCTGTGTTCCTTTCTGATCTATGCTGCTTTTAGGCTCTCTCTTTGCTTAGAGGACCCCTTTCAAGATTTGTTGGAGGGCTGGTTTCGTGTTTGCAAATTCCTTTAGTTTTTGTTTGTCCTGGAAGCTTTTGATCTCTCCTTCTATTTTCAATGACAGCCTAGCTGGATATAGTATTCTTGGCTGCATATTTTTCTCGTTTAGTGCTCTGAAGATATCTTGCCAGTCCTTTCTGGCCTGCCAGGTCTCTGTGGATAGGTCTGTTGCCAATCTAATATTTCTACCATTATAGGTTACATATCTCTTCTCCCGAGCTGCTTTCAAGATTTTCTCTTTGTCTCTGAGACTCGTAAGTTTTACTATTAGATGTTGGGGTGTTGACCTATTTTTATTGATTTTGAGAGGGTTTCTCTGTGCCTCCTGTGTTTTGATGCCTGTTTCCTTCCCCACATTAGGGAAGTTCTCTGCTATAATTTGCTCCAATATACATTCCACCCCTCTCTCTCTTTCTTCTTCTTCTGGGATCCCAATTATTCTAATGTTGTTTCATCTTATTTTATCACTTATCTCTCGAATTCTGCCCTCGTGATCCAGTAGTTGTTTATCTCTCTTTTTCTCAGCTTCTTTATTTTCCATCATTTGGTCTTCTGTATCACTAATTCTCTCTTCTGCCTCATTTATCCTAGCAGTTATTGTCCCCATTTTTGATTGGACCTCATTAATAGCCTTTTTGATTTTGACTTGGTTAGATTTTAGTTCTTTTATTTCTCCAGGAAACTTTTCTCTAAAAACCTCTATGCTTTTTTCAAGCCCAGCTAGTATCTTTAAAATCGTGATTCTGAACTCTAGGTCCTACATCCTACTAATGTCCGTATTGAGTAGGTCCCTGGCAGATAGTACTACCTCTTGTTCTTTTTGTTGAGGTGATTTTTTTCATCTTGTCATTTTGTCCAGAGGAGAAGAGATGAATGAGAGAACAAAATGCTATCAGGTTAACAACATCCCCAGAAAATATACTCTAAACAAATCAGAAAAGACCTGAAACCAGGGGAGAAGAAAGGGAAAGAAAGAGAAAAGAGAGAAAAAAAAAGAAAAAGATAAAAAGAAACAAAAACAGAACAAATAAAAAAAAAACAGAATATGATCAAATATGATCAGGCGAGTGCATAGACCAGTGCCACACTCTAGTTTTTGGCTGTATTTTGGTCTGTTAGAAGAAAGTGCCTCCTAAAATTTTAAAGAAAGAAAGACTTGTATATGTACACAATAAGGGTTGATACAATGAAGGGATGGAATATAACTGTAAAGATGAAAATTATAAAAGATTTATAAAAGAAATTGATAAGATAAGAAGTTGTTTGAAAAAAGAAAGGAGAAGATTTAAGAAAAAAAGGGAGAGAATGTGATCTGGCAGGAGACTAGAACAAAGCCATACACTAGTGATTTAGGGTATATTTTGATCTGTTAGAGGAAACTGTCTCAAAATTTTAAAGAGAGAACAACTTATATATATATGCCAAAAATAAGGGTAACTACTATGAAGGGATAGAATATGACTCTAAAAATGAAAAATAAATTTTTTTAAAAAAGGGATTGATAAGATGTTGGTTGAAAAAGAGACAAAGAAAAATTAAAAAAAAACAGTTAAAAAATTATCTTTGAAGGACTAATAAATCATGGTAAAAAAGCCATGAATTCTTTTTTTTAATTTTTAATTCTTATGGTAATCACCATACATTACATACATTAGTTCTTGATGTAGTCTTCCATGATTCATTGTTTGTGCATAACACCCAGTGCTCCATGCAGAACGTGCCCTCCTTAATACCCATCACCAGGCTAACCCATCCCCCCACCCCCTTCCCTTCTAGAACCCTCAGTTTGTTTTTCAGAGTCCATCGTCTCTCATGGTTCGTCTCTCTCTCCAACTTACTCCCCTTCATTCTTCTCCTCCTGCTATCTTCTTCTTTTTCTTTTTTCCTAACATATCTTGCATTATTTGTTTCAGAAGTGCAGATCTGTGATTCAACAGTCTTGCACAATTCACAGCGCTCACCATAGCACATACCCTACCCAATGTCTATCACCCAGCCACCCCATCCCTCCCACCCCCCACCACTCAGCAACACTCAGTTTGTTTCCTGAGATTAAGAATTCCTCATATCAGTGAGGTCATATGTTACATGTCTTTCTCTGTCTGACTTATTTCACTCAGCATAACATCCTCCAGTTCCATCCACATCATTGCAAATGGCAAGTCTCATTCCTTTTCATGGCTACATAATATTCCATTGTGTATATATACCACCGCTTCTTTATCCATTCATCTGTCGATGGACATCTTGGCTCTTTCCACAGTTTGGCTATTGTGGACATTGCTGCTATAAACTTTGGGGTGCACGTACCCCTTCGGATCCCTACATTTGTATCTTTGGGGTAAATACCCAGGAGTGCAATTGCTGGATCGTATGATAGCTCTATTTTCAACTGTTTGAGGAACCTCCATACTGTTTTCCAGAGTGGCTGCACTAGCTTGCATTCCCACCAACAGTGTAGGAGGGTTCCCCTTTCTCCCCATCCCCACCAGCATCTGTCGTTTTCTGACTTGTTCATTTTAGCCATTCTGACTGGTGTGAGGTGGTATCTCATTGAGGTTTGGATTCGGATTTCCCTGATGCCGAGCGATGTTGAGTACTTTTTCGTGTGTCTGTTGGCCATTTGGATGTCTTCTTTGGAAAAATGTCTGTTCATGTCTTCTGCCCATTTCTTGATTGGATTATTTGTTCTTTGGGTGTTGAGTTTGATAAGTTCTTTATAGATTTTGGATACTAGCCCTTTATCTGATATATCATTTGCAAATATTTTCTCCCATTCTGTTGGTTGTCTTTTGGTTTTGTGGACTGTTTCTTTTGCTGTGCAAAAGCTTTTTATCTTGATGAAATCCCAATAGTTCATTTTTGCACTTGCTTCCCTTGCTTTTGGCGATGTTTCTAGGAAGAAGTTGCTGCGGCTGAGGTCGAAGAGGTTGCTGCCTGTGTTCTCCTTTAGGATTTTGATGGACTCCTGTCTCACGTTTAGGTCTTTCAACCATTTGGAGTCTATTTTTGTGTGTGGTATAAGGAAATGGTCCAGTTTCATTTTTCTAAAATGCCATGAATTCTATATGCAGTATTTCCCTAGCACTGGAGTTCTCCCGTTCTCATTGATCAGTAAACTTGGTCTTGGCTGGCTGTTCGGTTGATCTTCTGGGGGAGGGGCCTGTTGCTGTGGTTGCCCAATGTCTTTGCTGGAGGAGGAATTGCCCCGCCCTTGCCGACGCAGCTAAGTAATCTGCTGGGGTTTGCTCTCTGGAGCTTTTGTTCCCTGCAAGCTTTCCCTACAGCTTTGGAGGACGAGAGTGAAAATGGCGGCCTCCAATCTCCACCCGGAGGAGCTGAGAACTCGGGGCCCCACTCCTCAGTGCGCTCCCAGAGAAAAGCAGTCAATCACTCCCATCTCCCCTGTCTCTGACCACACTCCGTTCCCACCCGGCCTGTGACTGAGCGAGAAACATCCAGCTTTTTAAAATCCCATTTCCTTTCAGTTGCAGGGAAAATCTTTACAGGTAGCCGTCAGTATTCTCAGGCCCCACACAAAGTGTGATGTTTGGATGAGGTTGAATGTAGAGAGATGAATGAAACCGCTGATGATGGTTACTAAGGGAGTTTCTGGTCAAAAAAACAAAACAAAACAAAACTGAACCCCGAACATTGCCAAATCCTGTGGTGCCGGTATTATCCGAACACCAACTGGAAGTCTCTTTAGACGTAGAGCTGAGCATCTGACAAAGTCAGTGGTGGAAGAAGCAGTGAGCGTCACTGCCCCTCTGGATAGAATTCCGGCCAACAAAGGAGAAGGCACTGGTGCTCTGGAGGGCAGGAGAAGCTTGGGAGAAAGTGACCACATCAGGAGGATTTTATAATAGCAACGAAGGAATGTAGACCAGAGTTCAAACAATATACAGAAAAAAAAGGAAGGATTTTGTAATGAGTGTCTCTGAAAGAATGTGGCTTAAAAGGGATAGAAGTTGAAAAATTGAAAATCTGACCACACAAGCCATCACCAGTAGATGAGCAAAGTAAGGTAAAGTCAGCTAAGGAAACCAATGTCACATCTTGGGGCGCTCTCAGTGAGCTCCATTTAAAAACAGGAGAGGGGCGCCTGGGTGACTCAGTCCGTTAAGTGGCCAATGCTTGATTTCAGCTCAGGCCATGATCTCGGGGTTGTGAAACTGAGTCCCCGCATCAGGCTCCACACTCAGCATGAAGTCTGCTTAAGATCCTCTCTCTCCCAGCCAAGATGTCCATCAACAGATGAATGGATAAAGAAGGTGTGGTATATATACACAATGGAATATTATGCAGCCATCAAAAGGAATGAGATCTTGCCATTTGCAACGACGTGGATGGAACTGGAGGGTGTTATGCTGAGTGAAATAAGTCAATCAGAGAAAGACATGTATCATATGACCTCACTGATATGAGGAATTCTTAATCTCAGGAACAAACTGAGGGTTGCTGGAGTGGTCGGGGGTGGGAGGGATGGGGTGGCTGGGTGATAGACATTGGGGAGGGTATGTGCTACGGTGAGCGCTGTGAATTGTGCAAGACTGTTGAATCACAGATCTGTACTTCTGAAACAAATAACGCAACATATGTTAAGAAAAAAGAAAAAGAAGAAGATAGCAGGAGGGGAAGAATGAAGGGGAGTAAGTCAGAGGGGGAGACGAACCAGGAGAGATGATGGACTCTGAAAAACAAACTGAGGTTTCTAGAGGGGAGGAGGGTAGTGGGATGGGTTAGCCTGGTGATGGGTATTAAAGAGGGCACATTCTGCATGGAGCACTGGGTGTTATGAACAAACAATGAATCATGGAACACTATACCAAAACAAATGATGTAATATATGGTGATTAACATAACAATAAAAATTTTAAAAAAATAATAATAAAGGCAAAAAAAAAGTCCTCTCTCTCCCTCTCCCTGTGCCCCTCCCCCACTCATGCTCATATTCTCTCTCTCTAAAATAAATAAAATATTTTTTTAAAAAATTTTAAAAAGATTTAAAAAAAAATAAAAACATGGGAACTACATGAGATAAAAGAAAACGCCAAACCTAAAGAGAGGTATAGATCTGAAAGAGAACTGGGATGCCCGAAGGACTAAATTAACTGAGGCTTTTGCAACAGTTCAGGCAACTGTGTTTGCCACCTAACAGAGAAGAGACAAACCTATAGTTCCTATTTTTTTCAGTCTTCTCCAAATATTTTTGTCCCATCTAGAAAAGATAGAACAAGTATTGCTTCTCATTACTTAAATACTTAAATAAATAAGTCCAAGGTATAAGAGGAAATCATTGTTTTTCAGCCATAGTCAAATGAACTTATGTCTTTAGACCCATACAAAGTTAATTCAAGGCTCAAGGCTCTGGAGAAAAATTAATGGAAGTGCTCATGTCAAAACCATGAATGAGCTTTGAGAGGTTTTAGAGACTGGGAGAGAAGCCCCCAAACTGATAGTAGAAAAACAAAAAGATGTTCGTTTTTGAAAGAGCAGAAAAATAGACTATAGGGAAGAAATACTCATCGTTCAATGTGCTAACAGCCTACTGGCAGATTTTATAACTTAGAAACAGATGTTTATATGCCCTTGAAAAAGTAAGTCACACTCATTTCAATACAGCATGATTTTATTCAGGATAATATGTGCCAAACTATCTTCATTTAAGTAGTATTGATAAATATTACAGTTGTATTAACCATACAGAAGTCTAATATGCAAACAGTATTTGAGGGCAATTTCCCCACATGCGGAAAATGTGTGTTTTTACTTTTTAAATCAAATTTATCAATCAAACAAGGCATGAATATATTTTTCATGTATTTTCATCTTAACATTACAAATAAGACTAGAGACTGCTTAGACCACCTCAAGCAATTCTGATTTCCTCTGCTCCGCCCTAAAGACAACCCCCACTGTAACTTTTTGTGTAACCCTCAAGACCTTTTCTATTTATTTACACAAGCAATATACATGCATGCAGACAAATGGAGAAAATAAATATTAATGTTTTAGTAATTTTCATTACACAAAAATGCCATATATTTTATTAACTATTCTGAATATCCTATTCAAAAATGCCAATGGATATTTCTGGAGACATACATAAGAATCTAACATTCTTTTATTAAGTTTTGCATAACACTCCATTTTATAAAATAACACAATTTAGTTAGAATACTTTAAAGCCTATTTCCTACTTTCCTTTTGTGTGTGAATCAAGCATTAGATGATTTTCTTCAGACACACTGGCTTCAAATAGCCCACTGTTTATGTTTGTACAATGGCATTCCATGTTTCCTTTTGGGAGCTATTGAATTGCTTTACAATACACTAAGTCCTACTCTCTGGATTTTTCTCGGTTAATTAGATTGATGGCCCTCAGTTATGAATGTAACTCTGTTTCCTTCTCTCTCTTATGATCTGATATGAATATTATGAAGAGTGCTGAGGCTAAATTTAGTAACATACATCTCTGAGATTCCATAAAGTGTAGAATGGCCAGAAGCTTCCCAAATACAAAAAATTAGAAATGTATTTGGTGTTTCCCTACGCCAGGGAATAGAGATCTGGGGCTACTCTGGAGGAGACTGCCTTTCATCCCTTTGTGTGGGCATTTCTTCATTCAGTGGATAGTGTCGGGTAATGACTCTGTGCCAGATGCCATTCCAGCCAACTGAGATCCACTCATGCAGAGACAGGAAGGGTGTTCTTATGGCATTTACTTGTCAGATTGAAGGTTACTGAAAACCACCAACTGAACAGTGACCAGGGTAATACTTTGAAGACACAGAAATCGGTAAATGTGTTAGAATGACTGTAAGGAAAGGCAGCAAGCATTTAAATAACAATAACAATAATGATAGTAATAGAGTTCAAAATGCAAAGATACTGTTTTGAGGGAATTACATTTATTAAATCATTTAAACAAAAGTCCAGTGAAGCAGGTGGTGTTTTTGCCCTTCTCTTACAGAGGAGGAAACAGAAGCCCAGACACATTAGGTAGCTTTCTAAGGTCCCATGACTTGTAAGAGGCAGAGATGGGATAATAGGAACAGTCTCTTGAGGAGGTGACATTCGAGCCGAGACCAGAATGCAGAGAAGAAGCTACCCATGGAAGTCAAAGGAAATATCCACTGCAGCTTTCTTAGAGTGAATGTCCTTGACCTACTTACGGAACAGAAAGGCCAGTGTGGAGATACTGCTGGGACTTTGTTTGTCACAGTGTATTCCACTGAAGCCATTTGGAAACATCGTGTTTCTTCTTGCATGAGGTTCTGCTGGAAAACAGCCTGGGTGGGCTTCTCCATGGTGGCATGTGACTGCAGGACCATGGGTAGAGGAGATGGATAGTCCTGGGATCAGTTGTGTTTTCTTTTGAAGATGCAGATACTGACCAGAGCACTAGAAAAATTATGAGTATTCAGACTTCAGCAAAACATGGTATCCTCAAAGAAGAGCTGGGCAAGTTAGGCCTATGTTATGTGGTTGCATTATAACACCTTGAAAGTGTCTGATTAATAGCGCAATAGCAGCAAGTAAGTTAGTCACTAATATTATGCCTCCAGCCTCTATCCTTGCATTTGGCATAGTCAACTTTTAACTGTGCCTTTAATAAAGACATAGAGATATGCTTGTTAAAGTTATGGATGGTTTGTTAGATACAAACAGAAGATGACATAATCTGATAGTATGAATTCAATAGATTACAATTTAGGTCATTCTTATAAAATATAATCTCACTGGAAATTTTGAAGTGTGTGTGTGCTTCGCATTATGTATGTGTGCGTGTATGAATGTGTGTGTAACTGTATGTGTATTCTTATAAATGTCCACTCAGAGAAGGGAGGAGTGCCAACTTAATAGACATTCTTTCAAGATGGGTGTCAAGTCTAATGCACTGTTGGGAAGGTTACATGTCAATTCCCTTGCTAGTACTCAGTGTCCCCGTGTTCATTTTGAGAAACTTTGGTCAATAGGAAAGGGACTGAAAAGGACCACAGTAAAAATGAGGGTTCTAGAAATTAGATTACAGAGGAATAATCTAAAGAAATAGAGAGAAATTACCTTGGAAAAAAAGAAGTTAGAATCTAAGAGCTTTCTCTCCCAAAATGTGAAATTCGTATGAAAAAAGTAGAGCATTTAGGGCAAAGAGCATTGGTTAAAGCCAATAGACCCATTTCATTTTATTTGGCCCAGTGTTACCCTACATAATGTCTCAAATTTGGAGTCACTGTCATTATTTAAAAACTAGGAGTTTTTACATGAGGATCTAATCTCCTGGTCTTGTGGAAGGATTGGAAGATCTGATGACACTGAACCACAATTTTCCACAATAATTACTGGTTCTGGTAGCTCTTTTCAAAGGTAAATGCATATTTCAGTTCACCCAAGTGCCCACCATCCTTTATCTTAACTCCAATTTATTACTTTATACCTAAGCCAAATCATTTATTTAATTATCCTCCCAAATTCTGTTATGCATAGGGCAGAACCAGGGCCAAAGCTCAGCAGTTTTAATGAGGCATCTTTGAGCTCAGCATACAGAAAAAAAAGTTAGATTTGCCCACTAGTAGTGCCTGGTGACCTGAGAAGTAGTTAAGTTCCTTGACCCTGGAAATGCAAAGAGAGACGCTGGAAGACAATCTTTAGGGATTCCAACATGTGGCAGGAGGGTGTGGGGGTGGGTTTCCCCACACCAACAAGCAATTCTCCAATATCAGCTGGGTGTCCTATTACTGAATTCCATTCTGACTCTATCTACCTGGACATAGCATCAAATCCCATGGGTTTAGGGCTCAGTCCTAGGAAACTGCCTACCCACCCCACTTCAGATACCAGTTGCAAGTTAAGTCCCCCGTGCTTCTGACCAACTGGTTATAGAATGGAGGTTCCAACAACCACCTCCTTGGGTTTGTTTAATTGGCTGGAGTGTCCCACAGAAGTCACAGAAACATTTTACTTACTAGATCACTGGTTTATCATAAAAGGATATAATCCAGGAACAGCCAGATGGAAGAGATGCTAGGGCAGGATATATGGGGAGGGGCAGTTACCATGCTCTCCTTGAAGTTTCCACTCTCCCTGATTCTGTACATATTCACCTAATGAAGTTCTCCTAATTCTTCCTTCTGAGATTTTATGGAGGCTTCATTCATAGGCATGATTAATTAAACCTTTGGCCATTGGTAATTAAATTCAACCTCAGCCTCTCTCCCCTCCCCCAGAAATCAGGGGGTAGGACTGAAAGTTCCAACCCTCTAAGTACAGGGTTAGTTCTCCCTGCAACAGGCCCCCATCCTCAGGTGCATTTTGAAAGTCACATCATTAACATAACAAAGGATACCTTTAACACTCTCAGCCCTTGGGAAATTCCAAGAGTTTCAGGAGATCTGTGCCAGAAATGGAGACAAAGACCAAATATATGTTTATTATAAACCACAATGTCACAGATAGTATGCAATGAATATCTGAATCAGATCTGCAGCTGGACCAAATGATCGAGACAGCCCTTTCCCTTATCCTCATACTGCAGGCAAAGTCTAGCTAGCTGGTGGGGAAAGGAAAAAAAAAGGATGTTAGAGTGAGAGAGAAAAGTGCCACTATGGCATGCATAAGGAGAAAAATAAAACAAACAACAAAGCACAAGTAAAAGTTACCAAGAGTGTCCAAAAGAGAGAAGCAAATAAGACTCTAAACGATGGCTCCCCGTTTCTGAGAGAATCATAAACTTATCCGCAACAATTGCAATTAAATGAGGTATATCCTGCGCAGCTGTCTTGACACATTAGGCGGCCAGGTGGAAAAGTGAAAAAAGCAGACTTTCTCCCCATTTAAAGAACCATCAGCAACTCGTAAAGTGTTGGTGTCTTAAGGGTCTCAAATCAATGTAGCTGAAGTATTTTATAAAAAATGTTCATCAAATTGTGTGTAGCCCAGGATGGATTAGTCTGATCTGTTTTTACACATGATAATTACCTAACAGTTTTGTGCATTGCATGTTCTCCTTAATCATAAAAGCCACCAACCAAGTAGGAAAATAGATTTAATTTCTCTATGCCCCTTCTTTATTTCTTGGGTTAAGTTCTTAGAGGACTCAGCTGTTCCAGGTTCTTACCACCAAGCCTCACCAAACTGTGTTTATCTCTCTGATGCTTGGAAGAAAAAAAAAGAAACTGCTTCTAGAGACTAGAAGATTATGAAAATCTATGCAGATTCACAGAAGAATGGGAAGGAAAGGAGAAGAACAGACAATTCTCCCAAAAGGTCAGTTCATTTCTTTTTCCTGTGTCCTTCTGCTGCATGTAGATTGTTGAAAGCTCTTGGGTTTAAAAGCTATGGCCAATCAGCTTGCTCACTGCCTCTCTGTTTTATCTCTTTTAGATAATCATGTGATAGGGAGCAAAATACATTGAAATGTTGCTCTTCTGACATTTTCCAAAATTACAGTTAAGATTTTTTATATTCTCATCATATCCCTCTGTATAAAGCATTATCAGGGGAACTTAAAAAATATGGATTCCTGGATCTCCTTAGATTTACAAAGGCAGAATCTCAGGGGGCTGTGTCCTAAGAATGTGTGTGTGTGTGTGTGTGTGTGTGTGTGTGTGTGTGTGTGTAGATAGATAGATAAAGATATTTATATTTTACGTATATGTACTTTTAGGATTTATTTATTTATTAGAGAGAGAGAGGGGAGGGAGGGGCAGAGGGAGAGACTCTTCAAGCAGACTCCCCACAGAGCGTGGAGCCTGATCTCAGTACGCTGAGATCATGACCTGAGCTGAAACCAAGAGTTGGAGACTTAACCAACTGAGCCACCCAGGTGCCCCCTGAGAATGTATATTTTTAAAATTTACTAGTAGTTTCTGATACATAGACATTTGACAATTACTGAATAGAGCCACCCTTTGTTTAGAAAATGTAATAAGCTTCTACTCATGGGATTGGAGTATTCAGAAGTAGCAAAATGGAGTAGAAATGAAGGACTTCTGTGTTTCGTTGGTTACTCCTGCTGAGAGCTCTGGAGGGAGATCTCTGTTTTAGGTTATCTGTGGTAAAGAAATTGATGTTCAATGTGGGGTAGAGAGAAAGGTAGAAAGTGCTTTCAACCTTAATAGGGTACCTTGGTAGTTTCATGCTTTGCTTGTTTGCCAGTAGTACCTACACTTGTTCGAAAAGCTTATGCTAAAGCCACCCAAACGCTGACCTGAGAAAAGCTTATAGCATCTCGAGGCATGCCATTCAGGGAAGAATAGAAATGTAGGTTTCTCTGGGCAGGGAACCGAGTACTATTCAGCAGTACTAAACATAAGGAAGAATTATGACACAGGTGGTAAAGCATGATGGATGGTTTGAGGAAGGCCAGTGGCATTTTTGTTTACCCTTTCCCACCACAGAACAATGAGAGGGCACTCATTCAATAGGGGAAATCAAAAAGCAGCACATTGAAAATAAAAGAAAGGAAACTTCACAGCCTATAATGAACTCTAGACCCTGGCCGCAGATTGCCAAGGAAGATTATTGAAGCAATTACACATTTGTGTGCGAACAATGATAGCATTCTTCCCAAATAGGTAGAAAAAGAAATCCTGTACTTTTGGCTGAAGTTGTTTTATTTTTCTTTAGGAGGTATCTATCTTTCCCCTGGGGGGTAAAGGGGGGGTGGGGAGTTGATCTTCAACTGGATGCAAAAGTGCTCTTTCTTACTTAAACAGATGATGGGTTGTTCTTGCCCAGACTCACGAAATCTTTGAGAAGAATGGGGCTGGGTTGGGGGTCTCTAAGACCAGACCACAATCACATTTGGAGAGTGGTTGGAAAGGACTCTTGGACTTAGCATATTGTTATACTCATGGCTAAGATGTATCATAACAATGTAGTAGCAACTATATGCATCCATTTCATAAAGGGAAGAAACATAGGCAGAATCTGGAAAAATTCATGTGCAGGCTTCCTTATGCTCTCTTCCTCCCGGGGAAAGGTCACAAAAGCGTACTCCTCCCCAGCAGTGAAAATACAGCAACATGTATGTGATGTTTTTGCCCAGGAAATCCTATTAGAGAATAAGCACCCAAGGTTTGTTTTTGTTTTTGTTTTTTGTTGTTGTTTTGTTTTGTTTTTTATTGGAGGCTGGTCACATAAGCACCATCTGATTAGCATGTACCAAAATTCCATACTCCCAGAAATAAAGCCAGTATTCATCAAAAACCATATTTTTTCCACAAACAGCCTGGCATATGATCCACTTTTATTAGTTAACTCTTGACGGGGAAAACTCCCAAAGCCAAGTTCTCAGGTCCAGCCAAGGGCCAACCTTACCAGCAGGGCTTTCTAAGAATAATGATCTCAGACCACGTATGGTGACTCCTTTTTGGACAGGAGCAGATGACAAAGGAAGCGGAGGTGACATTGGGTTATAAGGACTTTCAGATCTGAAATCAGTAAGTGTCAATTACTATAGATTTCATGCCATCAAAATGAACCACAGAACACTCCGAGACAACAAATTGCTTTATTGTTTTAAGGAAGGCATGGCTTAAAAACACATGGTCATCCATTCTGTAATACTTTGTTTTCTTATCTTGCGTTTTATCAGTTGGCCTATTCACTTACCCCCTATCAAACATTTGTAGTCTGGGTTCAATATTAATTGCTCTAAAAAATCAGAGCAATTTAGGAACTCTCAAAACCTGGAGCTAGTATGTTTTCACTTATTTGGTGCTTCTTTATGTTAAGAGTGATACACCTTTCAGAAAGGTGATCTTTAAAATTGCTTGATATACTACCATGAGCATGGAAAGCAAATGTTTCATGAATTTCCAGTCTCTAAGTGGATCCCAAATCTCCAGACCTGAGCATTGAAGGACACTGTTGGATTTACCTCAAGCTTAGAGAATGAATGCCGGGGAATTAGGGGTAAATGTCATAATGCATTTACCACTAAATATAATTTGAAGGATTGTTTCACACATTGAGGGATAAAAGCTCACTAAATACACTTAAAAAAATTACCTCTCAATATAAACAACTGCATCTAGATACAAATAGATTTATCTGTGTGAAATCTGGGGCACAGCTTACAGTACCTTAGTAGCTTGCACCATGTCTGAAATATGGTTATAGCCCATTGGAGACTAGTTTATTTAAAATGAATGTATGGTTTAATTTTTTTTTCTATTTTTCACACTTTCGATTCTAATTCAGGATCTGGATGCCTCAAGCCTGGACTTTTCCAAAAGCTAACTTTATACTCTTCCTATCTCTAAGATCTACCCTTTCAATATATATCATTGCCAAATGAATCTTCCCAAACATTCTGCTAATGTTGTTCCTTGCCCCAAAATCTTTGATAGATTTATTTCGGCTTGAGAGTAAATTTCTAAAACCACCACCACCACTTTCTAATTTGGTCCAAACTTAGCTCTCTAACTTAAGAACTAATCAATTGTATCACTTATGACAACCATGTTGGAATTGTGGAGTTTGTTCTGTTGTGCCTCCAAGCAAGAGAGAAACAACTAGACTATTCTCCTCTCCTCTCTACCCATTAAATTCTTACACATTCTAGATGCACAACCTGTTAAAATCTTCCATGTTAGATGCCTGTGTTTCCCCACTGTGGTGGCTAATTTTATGTGTCATGTTGATTTGGCTGAGGGATGCACAGATAGTTGGCAACACATTATTTCTGTGTGTGTCTGTAATGGTGTTTCTGGAAGAGACGAGCATTTGATTCAGTAGATTGAGTAAAGATCCACCCAAACCAAAATGAGTGGGCATCATCCACTTTGTTCTGAGAGCCCAAATGGAGTGAGAAGGCAAAAGAAGGGCTAATTCTCTGTTCCCTCTTGATCTGAGATGTTCACCTTTTCCTGCTCTGGGATAGCAGAGCTTCTGGTTCTCGGGCCTTTGAACTCAGACTGAATTTTACCACCAGCTTTCCTGGTTTTCCAGTTTGCTAATTGCAGTATGGGACATTTTGGCCTCTCAAATCACAAGAACCAATTTCTATAATAAATTGCCTTTTATATATAGGTATCTCCACTTTCTGAAAGTTCATGTTATACTATTTCTTTTTGATGAGAAAACTATATTAGTACGGTAACAGCTTTTTTCCTAAAAGCAAAAATCTTCTTTGGATTTCTTTCAGTGAGTGAGAATAGGTACGAACATCAGTGTTCTAGAAAATTTTGCCAAGTGTTTGTTTCTCTGTTTTTGGGTAATGGTAATCCATTCTAATCCCACCTCCCTATGCTTTCTGCCCCTTCGTTCCTCATACTCTGCCAAGGCTGTTTCAGAATCTCTACTCATTTACTGTATGAGCCAACATTCCCACAGCACATTAAGATAGGCTCCAGGTGTCTTTGCTATGACATGAAATCCCAAGTCACGGAAGAATGCTCCCATGTAATACTCTCCCCTCTTTACCCTCAATCACTCCCACATGTCCCTCTGGTTCCTTCCTGTCTACACCAGCCAGGTTCTTCAGTGCTTTTGGAGAGCAAGCGATTTTTGCTCCAAGTAGGGACTATAATTTCCTGTTCAGATTATGCTGAAACCTGTCCACAATTATTGATCTGAGGGCCTTGAGTAGTGTCAGCATAGAATAAGCATCATCTTGAAAGCAAGCTGCTTCAAGTGTGGTCTTTTGCAAACCTTCCAGGTGAAATAAGGCTGTTTTCTGCGGGCAAGAAGATGAAGGTTGCTTCTGCCAGTTCCCTGTGTTCAGAACCATCTAGGTAGGATTCAAGATGCTCAGGTTTGTCACTCCAGTGTCCTCAACTCAGACCTCGGGTACTGTGACCTACACTAAGAGCTCTAACTTTAACATAAGAGTCCTGTTAAGATTATATGCTTAGTCTTTGTGCAACACTGCCACCTTTACCATGGTGTCCTGCGCTTGAATTTCAGCCCGATCTGCCCTCTTTCTGGAGGACATAAGGATCTCTTTAAACACCACTGTGGACACCTTCTGCCTTTTGTGGCTTACCACTTTGTTTTTAAGACTTCCAAAGCAACTGCTTTTGGAATGAAGTCAGTGTTCTCCACGATCCTTATAACTATTGGTGTCCTCACGGTGTTTACATACCCAAATTACTATGGAAGCAAGTCCTTCACCTCTCAGTGCTACTGCAGCCCCATCTATCACAGGTGAGAGTCTTGGGAATCTGTGTTTCCAGCACATCAGGAGCTGTTATACTTAAATACCAACACCAACGGTGTCTTTGTTGCTGTTTGTTGTTGCTGTTTAAGTGATTTCTTTACAGAATCCTATGACTAAAAAGAATCTAACTTACAAGATTTAAAAGAATATAGGAGATATTTTGCATAATCTTGAATCATTTAATATTTTCCACTAATGTCAGTATTCTTTTTTTTCTTTTTGTCTAGTAGATGCTTCATAAAAATTTTATATTAAATCACCCTATTAAATCAGGTCTTAAGCTTTCTTGTTTGCTGCCCACTTTGAATTTTCTGGGAAAAGCAAACATGATGATCTTAAATGAAAGATAATTTGCAAAATAAGTATAAATAAAATATGCACAAATATCCCCATTTAGAGAATATAAATGTAAGTCTCCTCCCCACTGTCTGTTTTATTTTATTTTAAAGATTTATTGAGATTTATTTATGAAATATATTTATAGAAGAAGAAAGTGCCTTTAACTATGCTCCCATTTTTTAGGACTAAGCAGTCTTTCCTATATGTTTGAGCTCAGAACTGGACAATGACATTATGGAAATCTAATTATTTCCAAAGTTTTGGCTAGTAAAATCAACTTCTTATGACAAATATTGATTAATAACTCAGATGAATGTAGAGTTTTTTTTCATAAATATTTTAAGAGACTTTTTGTAACAATTTTTAATCTGGAGTTTATAAATCACTGATCTGGTTTCAGTTGTCTTTGTCTATTAAACAAACCAAGATTTTTGTGTTTCTCGGTTAGTGGTCAGAGAGAAATATAATTTATGTTTGCAAAATATAAAATAAATTTAAATTGATCTGAAATTCTCTGGAAATAGATATGGAAATATATGCCAACCTTTTTATTTTTTTAATCAATCTAACAAATATAAAAGCAACTTAGAGTTGCTTCCCTAAACATCAGTGTTAACAGTCTTCTATTCTTTCATGGTTTTGTTAACAGCTTCCAAGCCAAGGCCTGAATCACTAATTTCAGTTAGATTTTTCTGTCCAGAGAGGAATTTTAAAACATAGAGCTCATGGGGTGCGTGGGTGACTCAGTCGGTTGAGCGTCTGACTGTTGGTTTTGGCTCAGGTTGTGATCTTAGGGTTGTGAGATTGAGCCCTGTGTCAGGCTCCACACTCTGTTGGGGAGTCTGCTGGAAATTCTCTCCCTCTGCCCCTTCCCCTGCTCCTGTGCTGAGCTCTCTCTCTCCGCCCCCCTCAAAATAAACAAATAAATCTTTAAAATTAGAGCTCATCAATTCCCATTTTTATAGGGGCAGGTCTGATTTTACTTGCATTTGTAAATGGCATTCTCTGGTACAGCTTTTCTAGAAATAAAGACAATTTCATAAAAAGTAAAATCTCTTAAGGAATGAGGATATGATTAGCAACTCAGAGACCCCTCCATTAATATATTCTTCATAATAATGACAAAGTAGGAAATCCTCTGATTAAAGTAATCCTGGCTGTTGAGGTAAGATAGCTGTGTAGGGCTTTAAGAGTATTTTAGTCTTTTGTGACATTTTTAAAGATGTGAATTTTTCTCTGCCATTTTCTCTTTTTTGTTCTTTTCCATGATATCCCTTCTGGAGAGATAATGAGGTCCTGATTCATAATGCTGTGTCCTAGTGGTTATTTATTCCCTTTTTTCCCCTTGAAGATTAGAAAATCTAGTAGAACAGAACTGAAGGATTGTTGATAGGTGTCACTCTAAATATCATAGTTTAGAGGACTAATATTTTACCATTATAAATTCAAGCTTGTAAAATAAATACTAAACTTCCTACTATTTTTGTGCTTCTGAAAATGTAAACTGAAGTCTTTCCTCTTACTAGCAGAGTCCTATCTCAAAGACATCAATGCATTTGTTGGTGAATGCAAGGAGACTAAGACCTCCCCAGATGCATTTGTTCTGTATTAAGGCATTACTGTATCTGTAATAAAAAGCACAGATCTTAGGCATTTAGTTTAAGTTGTGACAAATGTATACATCATTGTGACCACCACCCAAATCAAAATACAATAAATACCTGTCACACCCAAAAGTTCCCTCATGCACATTTTCAGTCAACTGCTACCCACCACTTCCATAACAACCACTGTTCTGATTTCTATCATAATTGAGTATTCTGCCTATTCTTAAACTTCCTTTAGATGGAAGCTTAGTGTGCCAACTCTTGTGTCTGGCTTCATTCACTCAACAAACTGGCTTAACAGATTCATGCATGTTATTGCAGGAATCATTAGTTGATTGATTTTTATTGCTGAATTGTAACCAATTATGTATCATACTTTGTTTCTGCTCACTGATAGGCATTTGGATTGTTTGCAGCTTTTGGTTATTTTCAAAGGTGGTTTTGTTTTGTTTTGTTTGAAGGTCCTTGTGAAAGTCTTGGTGTGGACATACCTAGAAGGAGAATGGCTGGGCCATAGGATAGACATGCTTAGGTATATAGGGAACTGCCAGATATTTTTTAACCAAAGTGTTTATATCCTTTTACACACTCAGTGACAATATATGAGAGTCCTAGTTCCTAGTTACTCCACATCCTTGCCAATGTTTGGCATTGATTATCATTTTTACTGTTAGCCACTCTAGGAAGTATGTATAGTAACTCATTGTGGTTGTAATTAGCAGTTCCCAGTTGGCTGGTCTTTTTAATGTGCTGATTGGCCATTTGTATACCTGCTTTTGTTAAGTGTTTGTTCAAATATGTTTTTTCTCCTTTTAAACAATTGGGTTGTTTGTATTCTTATTATTGAGTTTTAATAGTCTTCATCTATTTTGGATACATGTGCTTTATCAGGTATGTTTATTGTGAATATTTTTTCCCAGCATGTGGCTTGCCTTTTTGTTTTTTTAATGGTGTCTTTTGACAAACACAGGTTTATAAGAAAGGGGAAGTCTAAGTGCAATTTATAATGTACCATACTTTACCATTGTTGAAAAAACTGAATAGCAGGGGCACCTGGGTGCATCGGATAAGCGTCTGCCTTTGGCTCAGGGGAGCCCCACATGCTGCTCCTCCCTCTCTGACTCCCCCTGCTTGTGCTCTCTCTCATGCTTTCTTTCTCTGTCAAATAAATAAATAAAATCTTTAAAAAAACCTGAATAGCATATTTTTCCAATATAGACCAACTTAAAATGTCCTGAAAATGTGTTCAATGAGTTAATAGCCTTCTTAATGGTCTTTTTTTCCAAATGTCATAAAAGAGTCCTTAGTAGCTATCATACTTACAAACTTTGAGAATGCATGTGGACGAGAGATAGAAAACACACACATGTAGCCTTTGTGGGTTTCTGAGTGTCTCTAAGTTGAGGACCTGGAATGGTCATGTTAGTAGCAGTGAAATGGAACTTGGGAGGCAAGTTTGGATTGAGAGAGGCTATTGCAGGTTCTAGAGCCTGTGGCCATTTGTGAGAAGGTAATGGCCTTTTCTAAGGGAGGGGCTGGGAAGCATGTGCTCTATGTCTGAGAACACTAGGTGTTTGCTCTCAGTATTGTGGCTGAGACAAGTAGAGTTAAATTTCTCATGAAGCCAGTGGAGCTTAAGCGAGTCTTTGACTGCATGGACTCTTTTCAAGACCCTGGGAGGGGAACTAGGCACATATTTACATGATCATATACTTCTTTTATAAAATCTGCAAAGATAAGATATTTTAACCATAATAGGTTAAGACCACTGTCTTTCTCCTCTCTGATTCCCCTCTCTTTTACCTTCTCCTCCCACCAGTTGGTTCTGGAGTGTTCATGAGTCCTTTGGGGATCTAGTTAAGCAAGGGAAGTTGAGACGAAGACACAATTAGTTTTAGTTTAGTGGGATACATCGATGAGGGTTGCAGCCACCCGTGCTTCATTACAGCTAATTATATCATGCTAGATCACACTGTTGCCTGGATGTAAGAATGGCTTCCAGGAATACTCCTACTGTCCATTATACCAGTTCCTCTGGTGTGACATTAGAGTGCACCAGATGCCAGAGGTTATATAGTCACCGCATGATGTTTTTTGATATCAGGCCCTAGAAGCACATACACAAAGAGAAACAAAATTTGAAATATACAGGCCAGAAACTAATCTGGGGAACATTCTTCTAATCTTCAGACATGTTAACGTGTAAGTGATAGACTGACCTTTCACTGACAATCAAAACAAAAGTTCATAATCACAACACATCGTCAACAAGGTAGACAACATATAATTAGAAGCCGAACTTACTTAATACTTTTTATTGTAATCACATGAAATATAATTAACAGTTGTGTTTATAAGTCATGAAACTACCTAAATACTATATAAGTCAGTATGTTTGCATGTATTCACAAGTTTTGTGCATCCTGACACATGAGAGCTTCACTAAGCTGATGTGACATATCTTGTCCTGAAGAGAATTTTGGTACATGAGGCAAAAAAGCCCACAACATCACTAGCAACACAGAGAAAGATCTGGAAGCACAAGTGTACCTTTACAAAATGTCCATATATTCATCAGTAAATTAATGTATGTAGCATAACAATTATTTCATTATGCAATTATATGGTTCATTACTACATAATGACAATTTCAAATGCGTTTGCATTGCATTTGTGTATACCGTATTTTCAGTTAGAAAAATTGTTCAGAATATTTTAATGAATGAATAGGCTCTCGAACTCTTTGATAATCTAGTTAATGAAGAAGCGTAGATCATAAAGCGGTACCTGGGTGGCTCAGTCGTTAAGTGTCTGCCTTCAGCTCAGGTCATGATCCCTGGGTCCTGGGATCAAGCCCCACATTGGGCTCCCTGCTCAGTGGGGAGCCTGCCTTCTCCCTCTCACAACCTCCTGCTTGTGTTCCCCCTCTCTCTGTCTCTTTCTCTGTCAAATAAATAAGTAAAACTCTTTAAAAATAAAATAAAAAAAGAGCAGATCATATAAATGCATTGGGAAAAGGCTTACATTTCTTGTTAATTTAAAGCAAATTACTGACAGCTGAAGATTAAATAAAATATATAATATATTATGACAACAATGGTGTCATTGACAAACTGGTTAATAACTATGATCACTTTATTTATTTATTTATTTATTTATTTATTTATTTATTTATTTTAAAGATTTTATTTATTTATTTGACAAAGAGAGACACAGCCAGAGAGGGAACATAAGCAGGGGGAGTGGGAGAGGGAGAAGCAAGCTCCCTGCTGAGCAGGGAGCCTGATCTGGGGCTTGATCCTAGGACCCTAGGATCATGACCTGAGCCGAAGACAGACGCTTAATGACTGAGCCACCCAGGAGACCCAAGTATGATCATTTTGAAGATGAATTTTAGTCACTCATAAGAACATTTGAAGTGACCTGAAATCTTGTAAGTCATATATGGAGACGTTTAATAACAATCTTAAAAATAGGCATGAGTTTTGAAACTAAAAACACCTTTTTCAATCCATCAATAACAATAAAAAATGTTTTGGTAAACCATGAGAGAGAAAAGACTAAATTACCTTTCTATTCTTCCAAGAAAAATATTTTACAGTCATGTCCATCTGAGAAGAGATAATCAAAGACAAAGCAACCAAAGGGTAGTGGGAAATTATCATATATGTATCAGACAGTTAATTAATGAAAATACTATGTTGAGCAGATTTTATTGTGTATGATATTAATCAGCATATATATATGTGTGTGTGTGTGTATGTGTGTATATAATTTGGCCATTAAAAAGAAGGAAATCCTGACATTTGCAGTAAGAGAATGGACTGTGAAGGCATTAATGATAAGTAAAATAAGTCAGAGAACGGCAAATACCATATGATCTCATTGACACATTGAATCTAAAAAAGCCAAGGAAATAGAGAGTAGAATGGTGGTTTACAGTGGCAAGGAGATGGGGGAAATGGAGAAATGTTGGCCAAAGCGTACAAACTTCCAGTTATAATGCAAGTAACTTCTGGGCAACTAATGTGCAGTATGGTAAATAGCTGACAATTCTGTATTATATCCTTGAAAGTTGCTAAGAGAGTAGAACTTAAATGTTCTCACCACATACACATACACACACAGTAATTATGAGAAGTGATAGAGGTTTTAACTAAACTTATTGTGGTAATTATTTTGCAATATATATGTGTATAAAAGCATCACATTATACTCCTGAAATTTAAACAATGTTGTATGTCAATTATATCTCGGTAAAGGTGAAAGGAAATTATATAATGGCTATATATTAAACTCATATATTTTATTTTATTTATTTTTTTAAAGATTTTATTTATTTATTTGATAGACAGAATGAGAGAGAGAGAGCATGAGGGGGGGAGGGTCGGAGGGAGAGGGAGACTCCCTGCCGAGCAGGAAGCCTGATGCGGGACTCGATCCAGGGACTCCAGGATCATGACCTGAGCTGAAAGCAGTTGCTTAACCAACTGAGCCACCCAGGTGCCCCTAAACTCATATATTTTAGGTTTTTAATGATAAAAACTGTTTTATTAATGTAAACAACTTTAAAGTTGCATATCTATATCTATGTATAATTTTCAAAGCAGGGGAGAGGGACAGAGGGAAAAGGAGAGAGAGAATCTCAAGCAGGCTCCACACCAAGTGCTTAGCCTGATGCAGGGCTGGATCTCAAAACCCAGAGATCATGACCTGAACTGAAATTAAGAGCCGATTGCTTCACCAGCTGAGTCACCCAGGCGCCCCTATATATATTTTTTAAGGGAGATTTCATTCTCATCCTTCTGGGGCAAATAACTATATATAGTAGCCCCCTACATGAGACTCCCATGTCCCTGATGCTATATGGTATCGATTTAATCAAGATCAGTCAGTATTTTGTCACAAGGTAAATACTTTCTGTTCTTACATTGTCACAGTTGGATGCTATAAAATGATTAATTTTAATATAGGAAATTGAATAAAACATGAACGAAGTGGAAGAGAAAGAGAAGAAAATGAAATGATTGCTGAGAAGATACAGCATTCACTTACCCTACTGGAATCAGTTTTCCATCTACCTGGAGGAAAAGAAAGAGAGAAATCATCCATCTGACATGGCAGAAAGTAGACTGGAGTAGGTTCTCAGAGGGGTCTAGTAGTCCCAGCTATAATATTAACTAGCTAAGGGATTTTTAGCAAGTTTCTTTGGCATCTGGCCTTCAATCTCTCCTTTGTAATATTTCTTTCCCACTCGGATGCTTTGTGCAGACCTAAAATCTGTAAGTTATATTTGATTGCCCCTCTTTTCCCACACGTTCCACATCAAACCCAGAATTTCCCAATGGCTTTAATTCCAACATGTATCTTGAATATGCCTGCTTTTCACCATTTCTTCTATCACCTTTGTCTGTGTCCTGGTTATCTCTCCTGGACTTCAAAAATAGTGTTATAAATGATCTTCCTGCTTCAAATCTTGATCTCTATAATTTATTGTCCACAGAGTTGCTAGTGGGCTCTTTTTAAAGAGCAAGTGAGATTCTCCAATGGGTTTCAGCTACAATTTGAATAAAATCTACAACCCTTACTGTGGAGACAAGGCCTTTCTGCCTTGGTTTCCACCTGCCTCTCAACGTTTCTATCAGATCACTTCCTATACTATCATAGCCTAGCCACACTAGCCATTTTTCTCACCTCCAAACACACTGACCTTATTCCTGTATGAAGTCCTTTGCTGTTCCATGTGCCTAGAACACTCTTCCCCAAGACTTCATCTTTTTATCTTATCAGTCTTACCACCAAGATCACGTCCTCAGACAGATATTCCCTGATCACATAACATTACGTTGCCCCTGCCTCATTTCCAGTTATGCTATAATCAGTAATCACACTTGAGGTCCTTCACAGCACTTACCAGTATCAAAAATTTTTAATAATCTATTTGTATATGGGTTTATTTTATTCTCCTCCACAAAACCAGAAACTCATGGAAGGCAGGAAATTCTCTGTTCACTATTATGATTCCCAGTGTCCCGAATAACAGTTGGCACATGGCGAGTGCTCAATAAAAATGTTCTTCAATGAATGAATAATGAATGAATTTGTAAGGAAGACTTGTAACAAAAATTTGCTTAGCAAGAGATAAAACTAGATTTTCTGCATCACGCTCACACTCAGATTTTTCTATTATCTAGCAAAGTATAACATTAATAATATGAGTCAAAATTCTTCCATTAGATGATTAACCCAACACTCATCACTGAAAATGTATCTTTTTGAATTTTCCCCAACATTAAGGTTTAGATATTCTTTGTCTCTCTTTCATTGCAAGGGTGAAATGATGAAGTTCTAATAAGCATCTACTACTAGCCACCTAGCTTTATTTGGGGGATCACTCATCTTTCTCATACTTCTTGCCCTTTTCTGCAACATTCAAATTCTCCCTGCTGATACTCTTCCGTTACTCACAATACCCTCCCACCTTCAGTTTGTTTTAAGGAGGTAACTAATAACGGAAGAGGATAGAATTTGTTAGCAAGGTTAGGATGCCTCAACACTTTATCTACTTCCACTTAAAGACGGAGCCCCTGTTCTGTGCAATGAAAAAAATAAGAATTAGACACAGATTCCAGAATAAGGACAAGGTGACCTAGCATAGAGATACGGACTGTGATTCTAGATTTGACAACTGTTCAGACAGGGGACTGGTATAAGTTTTAAGATCCAAGACAAGAGAAATCTCTTTAGACTTCAGTCTTTTTAACTTACTCCGACTTGGGTCTCTGAACAATATATACTGGTCTTCCCACAGCTAGGGCAAGACTGCACTTGCCTGTAGTACCTGTGATGACATTTACAAAGACATCGAGAGGATCATTTCTGTATTGAGCATCTGCTGGCTTAAGATAAAAGAGCGTACATTTTGTTGTGGCCTAATGTTCTTCTGACTCTATTGTTCCTACAAAAGGAGTATAATTTTTACTTTGAAAGGGGTGCTCTAAAAGGGTTTGTAATGTCTTAATCAAAGAACTACCAAAATCTAGCCTACCATGACATAGAAGTCACTCTAAAATTAAAGCAAAAACTACCTTAATCTCTTCCTCACTTCCGTAAACAGTTTGAAAACAAAGTGACAGTTTATACTGACGACCACATTATTTTAGAAATAGTCCTTTGTTGGAGACGGACACTTGAATTCCGTTAGAACAAAGTCCATCAAAGACAGATTTCACTAAGATGTCATGCTATAAACATCCTTCCTCTTATAACAACTGAATCTAGAGCTTTTCCATAAAGCTGTTAAGGTTTATTGAGTAAATAATGCCTGCTTTGCCATGGTTCTAACTACATGCTCACTTGACAAATAGGTGGAGGCAGAGAGGGGCTGAATCACAGCATTTTGTTAAGAGCCTTCAAAGATCTCATCCTTCCGGGGGAAAAATGCATTGAGACAAATAATCCCTTAATATTGTAAGTGCTCATCATAAATATTTAAAGGTATCAGGATATTTTGCAAACAAAATCTTTAATTTAAACAGAGTTTTAAAAAATTTCTGTGTGCATAGGATGAGTGAGGAGAGGTGGCTGGCACGTGCTGTGTGTTTAGTTCTTGTCCATATCATGTTTCCTTACAGTTTTCTAAAACATATGCCCCCCTCCCAGTGCAGTTAAAGCTAGACTAGACAAAGAAAATATTTTTGACCTCAATTAAAATTAAGAAGGATTTGGTGAGCTAAAAATTCAGAAGGTGCTAAGTATTGATTTCACTGTGACATCCCTAAACATCTCCTACAGGAAATTTACTCTTGGAATTGGAAAGCTCGCTTAAGTAATTGGTGTCATATTTGTGGCTCTCACTAATTTTCTGATGCTGTTTGGTTGGAAAGTTTAGCTCTCAGCATCTGTTATAAACTGTGCAGCTCTTAGGATGACACAATTTCATCTGCCTCTTTAAATCCCAGTTTATACCTAAGTGACTTTGCTGTGTACAATCTGAAAATACAAACATATGAATTTGTGGGCACAGTTGAAAAATGTTGGGATAGAGTAGAGAGCATATGCGCAAACACAAAAACAATTAGGGCCACCTTGCTCTGCCTAAGGGTAGCATACGTGAGCAGAAGCTGCACAGATTTATTAGCCACAACATGGCTCCACAGACACTTTGCAAGTCAAATTTCTTGACTGTTTTCTTTTTTTTATTATTATTATGATGTTATGTTAGTCACCATGCATCACATCATTAGTTTTTGATGTAGTGTTCCATGATTCATTGTTTACATGTAACACCCAGTGCTCCATGCAGAACATGCCCTCTTTAATACCCATCACCAGGCTAACCCATCCCATACCCCCCTCCCCTCTAGAACCCTCAGTTTGTTTCTCAGAGTCCATCGTCTCTCATGGTTCGTCTCCCCCTCCGATTTCCCCTCCTTCATTCTTCCCCTCCTGCTATCTTCTAAACCATGATTGTGTTGCTAGTAATCTTTGGCAACTAGTCAACTATAATGATTTCATTAGTTAATGTTCCGTACATGCACTATTTCTATCTAACTCCAGAACTGATAGCAAGAAGCATGTCTGATCGCAAAATATTGGTTTAAGAATTTTAATGATGGCCATGATTTATTAATGCACTTGTCTACATCTGTTAGAGGGAGCTCTCTGCATGCCTCAGTGGGATTCTCCTTGATTTGTTGAATGTGAGTGGAGGAGAAAACAGGCATGTAAGCTACTGCTCTCTTGTATGCCATCCTTATAATGTCTTAGGGGGGTTTTGGTTTTGCTGCCCCCAGATGAATTTGGCCTTTCCATATAACTTAATTAGTAGACCAAAGCAAACACTTCTGATGTGATTTAGTTGGTGTAAAGCCAAGGCTTGTAGTTTATACGTACAGCAGTCTTGACAAATTTATGTGACGGCTTAGTTTTATAGCACTATCATGGGTGTGGGGATACAAGCTTTATTTATACATCTCTAATTGCACGCACAGTGAGCCAGGGCTATGACCCAGGGCTATGCCAAGACTAATTACATTCCCAAATTCACATGGCTTTCTCTTCTTCCCTTTTTCACTATAGCAGAAAGTAAATAAATAAAATACACGCCATAGGGATTGCTTACATGAGTAACTTCATTAGGTGATGAGGTAATGAGGTTGTTGCATTTTGCAACATTTGAACACAGGAAAGAAAAAAAAAAAGAATGCACTCTGTAAATGTTCCTACAAATGGGGATACAAAATTCTCTAGCAATTTCTGAAATTTCTATGCAGGAAAATGTATAAAGTACCAGAAACCTCCTTGAAACTATTGGGAAGGTATAAAACAAAATTTCATAAGAGACCTGGACAATTTAATCCAGGAAGAACAGATGTTCTCCCACTGGAAACAACTGCATGAGTTCCTGAATTCCATTTACAAATAAGACCATTGAATTATCTTATGAACAACTCAAAAATGCTGAGTAATAGGAAAGATCAATCACAGCAGGGAAGAATTTGATTGTTAATGTAGGATTCAGTTGGTCTTGAGGCCCCTGGAACTTCCATTTCTCAAATGAGTACTAGATACTTAATGGTCTTAGGAGACTGTAGGTCTTGAAAACATTTCACCCTGTCACTTTGAAAATTCAAAACTTGATGGTTATGAGTTCCAAGAAACATGAGGCATTGGCCATGTATTTTTGTGGTTGACATTACAATGCACTACCCAGATCTCTCTTCAGGAAAGGATTTTCAGACCCAGCCCTTAAAGAGATTACCTCTGCTGAAGGGACCTGGTCACTCATGGTCCTGCCTCCTTACTGAGGCAGCCCACACTCAATGACTGAGTGACATGGAAATATTAAGGTCTAGTCCCCTTGCCTCACTCAGAAGACTTCTTAAGGGTAAGGCTTAGAACTTCTTATAAGATCTGCGGAAGCCTCCCTTAAGACTACATCACAACAGTACATGTGTAGGGCCAAGCAAGAAGGTTGGGTGTGTGTGTGGTCCTTTTGTGGTCAATGTGAACGTCTAGACCCTTGCTACTAAGTTGGAAATGAAGTGGGCCAGGCCAAAAGCTTGGTTCTTTCCCATGATTCTAGAGGGATTCTAGGAAGAAACCAGTGCATTATGTAATAGGGCCCTGTGTGGAACAATCAGAGCAGATACCAAAGCTGAGGGGACCATTCCTAGAGTGGTATATGAACAAGGGTGATCTAGGAATATTTCTTTACATCAAATGTAAACTAGAGCTATCTAATTATACAATGAAAACAAACATATAAACTCTGCTTTAAGCTAGGACAGATTAGCTTGTAGCAGAGCAACTGCTCTGCCAAAATCAACTGTAAATTATGGATAGAATTTAAAAAAAAAATGTCTGAAGGTATGAAGGCGTCAGAGAACCAACAAGAAATCCAATGCTTAAAGGACCAAGATCTCCAGCAGATATAGAAGCAAGAGGCTGAGAAATCAAGATGGAGGCAACAAGATGCTGAAAAGCCCAACACAACTTTCAACAATTTCAGCTGCAGAGAGAAAAATTGGAGCCCAGGGCTTCACATGGTTAGGACTCGGGGTTGTCATTGTAGAGAACATGGAAACACATTGAGGTGAACCCAGCGTATGGTGCCACTTTACCTTCAGTATCTTTTCTTAGGGGAAAGAATACATGGACAAAACATCAGCTAAGAGATAGAAAAGCTTAGGGGAGATTATGGAATGCTGGAATATGTAAATATATATCTGTGTACCTAGATTATTTAATATGCACATCAGTACATCAATGTTAATTGATACAGACATATGTCAATTATTCTTTCACATGAACTAATGGCAGGATTGATTTCACATTCTTCCTGAAGGAGAGATTCTGACTTTTGTCAGAAAGCTAATGCTGCATATTTTAATTACATTTTGGAACAATTCCTTTGGAGGGCACTAGAAGATTCAGCACCTCTGTGATTAGATGAGAATACTCTGGAGAACTGACTAGGACATGCCACATGTTAAATCTTCATTATCATATGTTCTCTTTTACAAGTCCCTAGCTACAACTCTATTTTTATATTTCCTTTAACAGTTCCATAGTTCTTGAGCAATTGGCTGTTTGTGTGTGTGTGCCTGTGTGTGAAATCCATCTCATTATGAGACCAAAAGAAAATGGCTTTGTTTCTTCTGATCAGTTCACTTCTTAGGAATCCTTTGTGAAACTAACACCCGTTCCCTTTGAAACACGTTCATATGTTTCTTAAACATATTAAAACCTTCTCCAGATACTCATCTCTAGCAGCTGTAGCTACACTTCTGTATGTTTTTACAGAAACTTAATATATGTTTTGTCCACTATTTTATAAGAGGATATGCCCTTCGTTATCCTCCAGAGAGCAAGGCTTTGGAGAAGCAGAGTTATCTGGATTCAAATATAAATGCAGACAGACCTTAAGTATTTTTAGAAATGTAGTCAAAGCCAATAGGAGCTGCTTTAGAAATGCAAATGAGAATCGCATTGCCAGAAGGCAGATGTTGTAAGAAAAAAGTCTGGGTGTGTAGTATGTTACCCTGCCAGAGGTTACATTTGTGATTTTTCTCCTTTCTGAAAGGGCAAGCAGAAAATTTCTTTAGGACTGGTGAAAGTTCCTTTTCATCACACACTCCAACTCCTTGAGTTTATAGAGAGGTTCCTAATAGTTACACATAAAACTGTCAGTCATACTAGAGTCAAGTAGAGATTTCCATATTCTTTCCAGATGAGAATACAATGAGGATTTGCGAGTGGTATAAAAAGGGAGCAAGCAGAGTAAGATAAAGACACAGATGAGAAGGTAAGTTGGAATCAACAGTTTGGGTGTGCCCTAATAGAAAAACAAGGGGTGCTGACCCTTCAGAATTCTTTGTCTTTGGCCAAGAAGAAAAGTTAGCATGAGAAGACTGGATAGTGAACAAGGAAATCTATATGAAACTGCTTAGTATTTAATCCTGCACAAAGCTTGTTAAACATAAAATCATCGGTTTGTTTTAAACGCTAGGAGCTACTAAAAGGGAGAAAGTTACTTCTATTGCAGAGTACTGGAGAGAATGGGAGGAGGAGGGTGGAGAGAAGTCTGGCTTCAGGGGATGACTTTTAATGGATTTCCCCACCTGTTTTCAACTATTTGGGGATATTTAAATATGCAATGATATCTCTTCTTCCATTCTGAGTCAACTTCACTTTAAATTTGTTTTAAAGGAAAAGGAAAAAGTGATGTGGGAGCTTTGCAAAAAAGATGAGATGTGAATGTTTTCAAAAAATGCCTAAGGTTGAAAGCAATTTGGGGCACTTGCCCAGTGAAAGGTATCTTTCTGTTCCTCCATGGGGCAATGCTTGGGTGCTACCATCTCAGGGGATGGTGACAAGAAACTGACAAAAACATCCTTAATGGTTGCTCCCCTCAGCCTGACTCGACTCTAGACAGATTTCTTTCTGAGGGTAGGCCACTGAACCCTCCATTTCCTAGAGCATTTACTTTAGAAAATTTAGGATTGTAAATTCTTCCTTTGCCTCTTTGAGATGTAAATCTTCTACTAAATGTCTTTCTCAAGAGACAGGGAGTCATTCCTTTGAAATGTAATTATCTAGAGAGATAGCACTCCTGTTTTCCCCGCCTTTTTGAAAGGGTTGAAGCCTAACTTTGATAAAGGTCAATTAGCAAATACAGCTGGCCTAATCATAGAGCCCAACCTCCCTGCTAATGACCTCCAGTACTTTTCCACTAGCTTGCCTCCAGGCATAAACTTAAGAAGTGAATCCCATCTCTCTCCCTCGTGGCAATAGTTTTGAATAAAGTCTTCCTTGCTTTCCAAACTGATTGGGTGCAATTTTTCTTTTACAAAATCTTTTAAAAATGTGCTGTTAGAATAAGTGCGTTTGGAGAAAGAAAAGATTCTATAAATTGTACAGTTGTGGTTTATGCTGATATTGGAAAGCCCCCTCCCCTTAGGGCAATGTAGGAGAATGGCAGTGTGCAATATTTAGCAACTCCTATGGTTTCAAGAGGGGACTTCTCTAAAGGTTTGACCAGGGATCTGGCTAGAACTTCTCACTTCAAGAAGCTGAACTGAAAGAAAGGACAAATGTATTATAATTGGGGTGAGTGGAAAGCAAATTCTGTGAAGGCCTTTTGAGTCTATAAATGGAAACTGGTTCAAAAGTTGATTCTTTCCAGAAACTCAAACTTCATTCTTGCTATTGGCATTGATACTAACAACTTGTCTTCTGATCACATCTTTCACATGTGTGGGAAAAAGCTGGTCTCCAAACTTACCTTGGCTTCCCACATAATTCACTCTAATCTTAATCTTCCTTTCCCTTACATTAAAAACCCTCAAAAACATTTCTCCTCCCATCAAACAGAAAGGCCAGTGAGCACAACGATGGTGTTGTCTTGTTCATAGTACCTCGCAAATGATACAGATTTAATGAACATTTGTTGAATGAATGAATGAATTCCGAAGTTGAATATCCTCAAATTTGTTTTATGGCTTTGTCATTGGCTAACATAAATATCAATGCCTTAAATTTTCTATTGTTTAAAGTAGCATATTCAAACAGAAGTTTGTCTGTTAGACTTATCTTTTCTGTAGAGGGTGGGAATCGGTTCCAAGTGATCTGTTTTCTCCTCCTCCCTTGTTCATTGTAGTTAAAGGCCAAACTAAGAAAAAGCAGTCTTTTAAGATTGATGATACAACTTTTATCTGTAGAAGAGGGAAAGTTAATGGACTCGTACAGGGACTAAACTCATGGTGACCTATGAACCTCTAACAAAGCATTTCAACATGGTATTTACTACACTAGCTTTTTTCTCTCATCATTGAGAGTGTTGTTATTATGTACCGCACCAAGGTATGCTATGTTGCACTGTTGGTACCAATTGGATTGTCTTAACTAGGAGTATCAAAAACCTCAACGATGATAATTAAATCATAGCAGGTATTCTTCACTAAAAGTTTAGAGGTAGATAATTCAATGTTATTGCAGCAACTCAGCGATGTCATCACAAATGAAAACTCTTTCCATCTGTCTTCTCTGCCCTTCTTGGCGTGCCAGCTTCTGTCCTGGTGACCATGTAGCTTCTTCCCTTAGCAATATAGACAGGAAGAGAAAAAGGGAAAAGAGAGAGAGGGCCAAGCTAGTCATATCTATACATTTTAATGAGTAAAACAACAACAAAACAAAACAAAACAAAAACTTGTCCTAGACGCCCCGTCCAGAGTCTCCCACTTAACCTTCATTGGCCACTCCTATACCATCACAGACAAAGTGCTAGGACAGTAACATGGCTAGATTAGAGCAGCATGGTCTAGTCCCTGGGGCTGTGATGGAGTCTTACCATCCTGAGATCAAGGGATCTCTATAGCTACTTGGATGAATCTGGATTTTGTTAAAAGAAAAAAAAATGAGAGTGGGGAGGTTTGGATTTTATTAAAGCAGTAGATACTCTCTACTACATCTTTTAAAATACAACACACTAGGAACTTACTATGTGTAAGATACTATAAATTTTATGTGAATTCATTTATTTAACACTCACAGCAAACCAAGGAAATAGGTAGTTGTACTATCTCCATTTTACAGAAGAGGAAACTGAGCAGGGAAAGTTTTGGAAATTTTCCCAAGGTCTTACAACTAGAAAGGAGCAGAGTCTGGACTTGAACCCTGGCACGTTAGCTCAGTGCCCAGATTTTTCCACATTGACCCATGATTCTAAATGCTATTTGTGGTTTAATAAAACAGTTATAATAACTAGGTTGGTTTTCTTTTACATGATTCTAAGGAGATTGTGATTTGTAATAGAGAACCTAATATCTTGCTGAACTGATTTTGATTTTTTTTTAAGATTTTATTTATTTACTTGAAAGAGAGAGAAACAGTGAGAGAGGGAACTCAAGCAGGGGGAGTGGGAGAGGGAGAAGCAGGCTTCCCGTTGAGCAGGGAGCCCAATGTAGGGCTTGATCTCAGGACCCTGGGATCATGACCCCAGCCAAAGGCAGACACTTAACGACTGAGCCGCCCAGGCACCCCCCTGATTTTGATTTCTAAAGCATATAATGGGGGTTTTTAGAAGTAGTTACATGTGAAGTGATTGTTCTTATTATTTTCTAGTGTTTAAAAATCCCAGGTCCAACTTATATCTCTTGATTTATTTTTATTATTTTAATTTTTTTTAAGATTTTATTTATTTGACAGAGAGAGACAAAGTGAGAGCAGGAACACAAGCAGGGGGAGAGGGAGAGGGAGAAGCAGGCTTCCCGCAGAGCAGGGAGCCCGATGCGGGGCTCGATCCCAGGACCCTGGGATCATGACCTGAGTCCAAGGCAGACACTTAACGACTGAGCCACCCAGGTGCCCCCATATATCTCTTTATTTAAATTGAATTCTACAAATATTTATAGACTTCCCACTATGGGACAGAAACCACAAAATTGGAGCTTGATAATAAAAATACTGTGGTCAGGGTGACAAGCTCATAAGCAGATAATTGCAATTATGACATGATAAATATTATCATAAAGAAATGTACAATTACACTAAGGTGGACAGATTAGCCTAGGGCTAAATGTGGGAGTCTGGGAGCACTATGAAGGGAGGGGATAATTGAATTGTGCTTTGGAAGAACAAATGTACGAAACCCATTGGAATCAGTAAAAGTGATCAAGCTTTGTAGAGGTAGAACTTTCAGAAATTGGAAGCTGTAATAAGTTTAGACACCTTTTAAAGCACGGGTGTGTTGAATTCACAATCAAAGAAAATTGTTGTAAATGGTAAGATCTACAGTGAATCTTTCCATTTGCAGGCGAATTATCCAAACATGATTCACTAGAATCAGAACTTCAATGCCCAAAACTACTCCTCCAGAGGTTTAAAATTCTGAGCTTTGAATGCAAAATGTGTGGCTTAATGATCAAACTTCATTTAGCTTGTGAAAGGAGATTGAGAACAAATGCATTATAAGCTCATACAAATGTAATTGACTTTAGAAATATGTTGGATTTTGTAAGCACCAATACCTTTATATGATCATCAAAACCTAATGCAATGGGGCTAGATATGTGATAAAGCAAATATAACAAATTTTCAGTTGTACAATCTACATGATGGGTATATAGATGTTTATAATGTAACTCTCAATTTTTTTTTGTTTGAAATATCTCATAATAAAATCTTAGGAAATAAAGGCAATGCAATATGTCTCCTCAGGAAAGCTGTGGGTTATCAGGGCACATTATTTACCCATGTAGCTCTTGCATTTGGGCAAAGCTGAATGTTTTTCTGTGTCTAGGGCTATGAGTCAAGGAACTAGACTCAGGTTGAAACTAATCAGATGATCCAATCCTTCAGCCATAGTTGTTGGTTCAGTCATAGGAGTGTATACAGACATGGACTATCAAGATTTGAGTGAAGTTTGTTCAAGTTTTCTGGGGAGGGAAGATTTTTCTCATTCTTTGGGATTTTTCTCACCATGTCTCTCTCTCTTGGGTTGTAGAACAAGAAGCTTATGCTTACGGGTATTGTGGAGAGCCACTTTTTGATGACCAGGGGGAGACTAGCAGAAGGAAAGTAGATCCTTATTGCCACTACTATAGAGCTGCTGAATCAAATTTCTATACCTTGTCCTTCCAGTTAAATGTGCAAATAAATCCTTTTTGAATTTATTCCAGTGAAGGCTCTACTGAATGTATATTATTATAGATTTCACATGTGAAGTAAACACAAAATTCATAGTAAAGAGACAAAATCATGATGTTAACATTTTGCAATGCATTCAAAAAGGCATGTCCTCAACCATAAGAAATACCCATACAGAAAATGGGTAATTCCAAGTAAACATTAGAAACTGATGTTGTTGATTATCAATAAGCACTTTTTAAGCTTAAAACATTGCATGTAGACCTAATTTTTTGAAAAATTCCCAGAAGTCTTCCTGATGGCTACTACTAATGTTGAAAATAAAATAGGTAATATCCATTTGTTTCAGAGCAATACTGAAATTTTCTTGGTCATACACAACCATATACTCATACACACATTTATATGCATGTGTGTGTGTGTGTGTGTGTGTGTGTGTGTGTATAAAATTATATATAGTGCTAGTCTGCTTGGGCTGCCATAATAAAATACTACAGAGTGGGTAGCTTAAACACAGTTGTTTACTTTCTTATAGTTCTGAAAGCTGAAAGTCCAAGATCAGGTGCTACCAAAGTTGGTTTCTGGGAAAACTTTTCTTCCTAGTTGCACATGGCTATCTTCTTATTGTGTTTCCACATGGTCTTGCCTTTCTGTGTGTGCGGAGAGAGAAACTCTCTAGGGTTTCTTCCTCTAAGGATACCGGTCCTATGGGATTAGAGCCCCAAGCCTTCTTTTTTTTTTTTTAGAGCCCCAAACTTTACATCTCATTTAGCCTGAATTACCCCCTTAAAGGCCCTGTCTCCATATACAGTCACACTGGGGCAAATCAACTTATGAATTTTGGTGGACACAGTTCAGTACAATATACATACACACACCATACATTTATGTAAACATATAAATTCATAATATACACATATACATATAAATATACACATATTATAAATGTGTGTGTGTGTATACATACACACACATGCTCACACAGACACACTTTTGTATTTCTATTCTCAACCTTGGTAAATGTGAGACTTCTGTAGTGAAACATTGGAAAAGATGAGTGAACCTAGTGTATGCTTATTCTTCTATGTGCCCCTTTACTGTGTCACCCACACTCCACCATGACACCGGGAAAATAGCTGAAAAAACACTTAATAGGCAATAAGAGCATCATGGTTAGTTAGTGTTGCCAGATTTAGCAAGGTCAAATACAGGAAGCCAATTAAATGTTGAGTTCAGATAAACAATATTGCATGAAATACACTTATACTGAAAGATCATTTGTTACTCGCCTAGTAGTCAGATTTCACTGGGGGTCCTCTATCCAGGATGGAGGATTCTTTATTGTTCTTGATGGAAAGGCTGTAGTAAGATTTTTGTACTTAGTTAGACATAAGTGCAATTTTTGAAAATTGCTCAGTCCTTCTAGGTCTTATGTCCTGACTGATTCTGCTGTAAGTATATTATATTGCATTCTGCCTTATGTTTAATTTCATCAAAGTCAAATGATGTTTTTGCTGTGGCAACGAATGGGTGGTTGTGAGATAGAATGTGAACACCATGTGCAATAAGATCCAGATTCTGCTTTTAATATGTATAACTTACTGGAAACATCTTGACAATAACATGTTTAGTGTAGAGACCACTGTGTGAGCCATATCTGTGTGCTCCATGACAGTCCATGCCTTTGTGTTGTTGATGTCAAATAAAGATTGTGGTAGAGTTGAATTACATCTCCACTTCCCCCCAAGAAAGATTGGAGGTCCCAATACCTGGAACGTCAGAATGTGGTCTTGTTTGGAAAAAGCATCTTTCAGATGTGATGAGTTGAAGTGAGATCATAGTAGATGAAGGTGGACCCCTACTCCAGTGTGACTGGTATCCTCATAAAAAGATGGCCATGTGAGGACAGACACACACTGGGAGAGTGCCATGTGACAAGCCAGGCAAAGATTGGAGTTGTGTGGCTGCTAGCAGAGGAACACCAGAGACTACTAGCAAACCATCAGAAGCTGAAAGTAGTCAAGGAAGCATCTATTCAGGGCTTGGAGAGAGCATGGCTGTAGTGTTCCTTCAAGCATCTCTGCTGCAAGCATTTTCTCCACAAGCATTTTCTGATGCAAACATTTATTCTATTTTATTTTTTATTTTTTGCTTTATTTCTTTTGCCACAACACTAATTGACCAAAAGGCAATTTTGCTGAAAAAGATAAAATTATGGAAAAATAAAAGGGGGGCATTCACTAAAAATGACACAATGAGACATAAATGAATAACAAAATTAAAAAGACTTTATTGCAAAGTATAAAATATTTGAGTACATTCAAAATGTATAGGATCGATTCATGGCAATACTGTGCAAATAACTGACTTTATTTTGTGTATTGTACATAAGCACTTGTCTGCGAAGTCTTTCCCTCATTATTCTGTTCAGTGTGATACATTCTTTTTTACCTGTTCATTTGTCTCCTTATTTGGCATCACACTTTATTTATTTATTTATTGCTGAAATTTCTTCCTTAATCAAGATAGGTCTCCTTTTCCAAATATTAGGATTCATATTTGTAACTGGGCTTGGTGTTGCATTGTGAAGGCCTTCCACGGTGTTATTTGTTCTTGGCCACATGTCCACTGATAGACATTCCAAAGTTCTGTGGGAAATGTAGGCTCAAAACTAGGCCATTTTATAGACCATCACTAGGGCTAAGATTTATATAATAGAAAAACAGGAGCACTATTCCAATGGAGAAGTGAAACAGATTGTTACCAGTTGATGAAACTAAACTGTCAAATCCAACTGTCAACCAGTTATTTTTTTTTATCTTCTGTGGCAAAATTGCATTATGGCCAATTAGTTATACAATGAACATGTTTGCTGCACAAATTCTTGCAGCAAAGATGTCTACAGCAAAGATGCTCATGGTGAAAATATGGGACATGACATCTTTATTTTGGACTTCTAGCTCCAGAACTGTAAGACTGGAAGTCTCTGTTGTTTTAACCCACCCAGTTTGTACTACTTTGTTACAGCAGCCCTGGGAAAATGGTACAGACTGTTAGAATCACTTACCATTATTGTCAGAAAGAGCAATAGATTTGGAGGCATAAGGCCCATCTTGGGGCCTACTCACAAGTGTTAGGAGAGTTACCACTTGGGAGGGAGAGTCTAATCCAATAGAAAAAGAGGATATCTTCACTCCTGACATCTTTTCTTAAAAAAAAAGTGTCCAGAAGGGGGAAAAAAATCATTTTCTTGATAGTACTCCTTATTTCATTTTACTGCAACAATTCCAAGGAGAAGTGTGGAAGGCTTTTTATTGTCACATCAGATTTACATGGTAAAATTTAATGTACTTCTTGTCAGCTTTAAACACTGGAAATATCAATAAAATGTCAAATTATATTTGACTTCAAACCCAAGTGGTTATAAAAACGCAATACAAATTTACAATCATTTAGTCTTCCCCTTTTCTCACAATAAAACCCCGTTTTATTCTTTATGGGATGCTAAACTTATTTTGCTCAAAGCTGGTAATTTATTAGGGCTTATATCAGATCTGAAGTGTGTTTCTCTTAGAAATCAATGCTAGACCTAGAACGAGGACCAAACTTTTAAATTATGGCTTTGAAGTAATGTGATTATGGTTTTTAATGCCTCGTACATCTGCTTGAAGGATTATATGAGTTTATTCAAAATTCTGGAAACAATAAAATTAATTTTTTGGACAGTGAGCTAGCAAAGGGAGCCCAGTGATACTAATTGGAGGGTAGAGCATAATATCTCTTAATGCATTTTGTGATCTATCTTACACAAGGAACATCTTGCCCAGGGTGTCAGCGGGCACTGTATCAAAGGAACTTTTGTCAGCTTTCTGTTCAAATACCTTCTTTTCTCCCTTCTCTTTCCGGGGTCCTGGTACTGAAACAATTTGTTCTCCCTTAGATGAAAAATTCAGTAGTTTGCAGCTTATATTGTTCAGTGCTATTTATGAGGATTGCAGGCCAAGCCTGTTTTACGGATTTGGGTTTTTAGGTAAATTTCATGTCCATGGATCAAGAACTGCACTAACAGCTTTCAAGCCAGCACAGCCAGTGGGGGCCTCACCGCTTCTGAAAGTGAAGGGTAGAACGGGAAAGTTCAGCGGGGGGAAGAGGGAGAATGCTGGGGAACAAATAAGGAGAGACCCTAGGGGAGCTTCCATTCTGACACCTTCTCTTGGATTCCCAAAGAAAGCATTTCTGTACTATTTCAGGATGCTCAGATCTCTGGATCCTGAGTTGCTCAGAGTAAAAATTAAAAATGAAACTCCAGTCTTCCCTTTTCCAGGCTTCCTTCTCCTGTACATATATTTGTTTCTTTCTTTTGTTCATTTCAGTTTTTATAATTACGTGGCATTGTTTATGTCCCTCCAATGCCACTGAACTTTCTCTAGAAAGGTAACTGTCGTATCAGCCGCTCACAAAGTTAAGATGAACTTTAATATAACTTAGGTTGATTTATGTAAAAGTAAATGTTGAACTTAAAAGGGATCATGGAAAATTATCATTCTGGTTGTGATGTTTTGCTGGAATCTGCTACTTGACATTCAGAACACTTCTGCTTCTGTAGCGGTCTCTCTCACTTCTCATGGTGGCCCCATACCTTCTCCACTCCCCTCAGATGGCCGGAGTCTTCCCCTCTACCTTCTCTCCTTCAAGCAATGGCTTAACTCCACATTTCATGAAGAAAAGAGAAAGCTTCAGATGAGAGCATTCCTGCCCCTCACGCCTTATGCTCAGAAATTGTATCCTAGTAGGTACTGGATTACTTTTCAGATGAAGGGGACCTCGCCCTGTTATTACCTTCTTTTTTGTATTTCTAATCTCTTCCTTTTAAGAACTCAGCAGCATTTATATCTGGCCCATAATTATTTTTTTTTGTAGGAGGCAGAATAATGTCCCCCCAAAATATTCACAATCTCTGAAACCTGTGAATATATTAGTTTACATGGCAACTGGAATTCAAGTTAGTAATTAGCTCACCTTGAAATAGAAAGTTTAGGGCGCCTGGGTGGCTCAGTTGGTTAAGCGACTGCCTTCGGCTCAGGTCATGATCCCGGAGTCCTGGGATTGAGTCCTACATCGGGCTCCCAGCTCAGTGGGGAGCCTGCTTCTCCCTCTGACTCTCTCCCCTCTCATGCTCTTTCTCTCTCGCTCACTCTCTAATAAATAAATAAAATCTTTAAAAAAAAAGAAATAGAAAGGTTGTCTTGGACTATCTAGGTCGGCCTGCTGTGTTGCAAGTGTTCTTGAAAGTGGACAAGGAAGGCAGAAGAAGTGGCCAGGGTGATCCATTGTGAGAAAGACTCCATTTGGATTTGCTGGCTTGGAAGATGGAGAAAGGGAACTGTGAGCCAGAGAATATGGGTGGCCTCTTGAAGTCGGAAAAGGCAAGAAACAAATCCTTCCTAGAGCCTCCAGAAAGGAGCAGAGCCCTGTAGACACCTTGATCTTAGGCTGGCGAGACTCTTGTCAGATGTCTGCTCTACATAACCGTAAAGTAATAAATTTGTGTTGTTTACACTTGTGGTAGTTTGTTAGTTTAAGTGTGTGGTAATTAATTAATTTAGTTTGTGGAAATTTTTCACAGCAACAAACAAAATGAATCAGCCGTCAAACCAATAAACCAAACTAAATGAAATAAACTGAACACAAATAGCCAAACAAACCCTCACAGACACCATAGCCTGCTCATTCTCCCTCTCTCTCTCTCTCCATCATCTCTCCCTCAATCTCAGTCTCTCTCCTTCTCTCCTTTTATAACTGAACTACTCAATAGTTGAAGGAGTATATTCATCCTCTTGTCTTCTCTTCATGTCCTTCTTCTACTCACTCCAAGTCTGACTTCCACACTCACCGTTATACCAGATCTGTCAATGCTAACATGGTGTCTAAGTTATCAAGTTCAGGAGACTTTCATACCTCATCAGCATTTAATATAGTTGCATACTACCGTAGTGAAATAGCACTTTCTCTTGCTTCCTATGACACCAAACACTTCAGGTTCTCATTCTCTTCTTGAACTTTCTCGGTGTCTTTTTTTTCCAGCTTTCTCCATTTTTTGGGGGGGACACCACTGTGCTCAAACTAGACCCTCAGTCAGGGTCCATGAAAACAAATACCACTATAGATACTTAGGTCAAAGAAAATGCAATATATTGATTGGTTACACAGGTGATGAAAAAACAGGGAAGCCATATAGGGGATGGCAAGACAAACCCAAAATTAGTCATAACAAGAAGCAACAGTCACTCCTCCAACATCCTGATGCATACTTATAACCCCATTGCTTGCCTCCCATCTTCCTTGGATGTTATAAGGCACTTCCAATGAAACGGTTTGAAACAAAGTTCATACCTTTTGGCCCACTCCTTATCCAGGGTCCCTCTTCTGGTGAGTGGAACTCCCGTTCACCTTGTTGTGTAGACTAGGATCCTGGGTGTCGTCCTCAGTACTTTCCTTGACCTCACTGCCCTTCCCACATTCAGTCAACTAGTCTTCCTATTTCCCCCACAACCAATTTTTAAATATGATAAATGTTCTTGCTCTTGACAGTCATCACTCTGATACAAACCACCATGATTTCTTAAATATTGGGCCACAGGAAAAAGTCAGATTTTCTATTCTTTTATCAAAGAACTACTTTTAAAATGCAAATCAGATGGATGTACACCCTGTTCCCAAATCATAAGTGATAGTTACATTTAGGAGATGAGGGGAAAACATTCTTAACATGACTTAAAAGCATTGTATGATGAGGTCTTACTCCCCATCTCCCCCTCTAACTACTATTCATCATTCTCGGCACAATGTCACTGTGGCTTCCTCTGGTTAATCTTCCCTCTGTGCCCTCTCCTTACTCTCCACTCGCTGGAATGGTGTTCTCATCTCTCTGTTGCCTCACTCATGCTGTCCTAGGAGAGAAGCGTCTACTGACGTGATTGGTGAAGAAGAGAGAAGAAACAGAACATGCGTGAGTCAATCATTCTTTTGCCCTCTGTCTTTTCAGGGTTTACTTTTCTGCAGAAGCCACATGTCTGTTCTGCTCCCTCCCCTGAAATACCACACTGTAAACATGGGTGAAGGCCTGCAGTTTTAGGACTTTTTATTATTAAACATGAGTTTTTAAAATTCTTCATTTTTCTGACTCTTATGTCTCTCAGTTGCATTTCATCTCAGGCACAGAAGAGAGAGGACCCCTACCCCCCAGGGCATTGGTCAGGATGATACTTATATCATTATTTGTGCATCACCTGTGATTATCTGTTTGTCCCACAACTTCCCTTTTTTTGTCCTACAAAAATCTGCCTTTTGTGAAGGAAAAGCTGTGTCTTTTTCACCATTATATTTCTGGTACCACCCTGGAGCCTGGCACAGAATGGTCAATCAGAAAATGATTGTTCCTAGAATCCACGGAAAAAGCTACTCCTTTTTACAGGAATGGCCAAAGAGGCATCCAGAGGGCAGCTACTTCAAGCAGGCAGTGTCCCAAGAGGAGCCCTTGATGCTCTGAAGCACAAAATAAAATTGATTTCCTGGCTTTTTACAGAAAATAAAAAAGCATCATTTTCTGAAAAATTATAAGTGGATTTTATTTATAATGTGGCATCAAACTGCTTCAGTATATGAGAAAGGGACAAGGAGGCCAACGGAATCGAAGCATGAGTTATCGCTGATAGAAAAAGTGATCTGTGCACTTCAGTCTGTGTTTTCTCTCATTGTCTGTTTGAGTCTTTGATTTACCAATTGTGGTTCTTAGGATGGATGTATTCAATCAATGAATATTCTTAAGTACCTCCAATATGTAATCAGTGTGGAATACTATCAGGGTTATAAGTCACAGTCTGCATTTCAGAATCCTCGTGGAGTTTATGGTCTTTGCAAACAGCTAATAGCAAGAAGTATGCTTTAAATGCTCTGAGCTTTGTTGTTGTAAATGTTTCTTTCTTTTATAAATTACTCTGGCTCGGCTTTCCTAGCATTTCCTAGCATCTATTCCTAAGGCTCAGCGTATGTCTTTTGTCACCTAAAACACAAGGGGCAGCATCCAAGAGAAATGAGCTCATCCACTGGGGACTCTAGCTGTTCTATTAGAACTTGTGGATTCTCAAGGGAGATTCTTTTTAGGAAAATAACTCAAATGTCAGCATTAAAGTACAATGAGACCGGACTCAGGTCACAGTCTTGCTTCTCAATTGCTATTTGACCTTGGTAAGCCTCAAGCTTTTCAAAGTCTCTGTTTTCACAGCTTCAAAGTGGAGGAAATAAAAATAACATCAAAGTATTTTTCTGACTTGTTTTAAAAATATTTTCTAAAATTTTAGAACAGTTCCAGATTTATAGAAAAATTGTAAAGATACTATAGAGTTCCAAGATACTATAGAGTTCCTCCACACAGTGCCCCTATTACTCACATCTCATATTGGTATGGTACATTTGTTACAATTAATGAACCAATATCAATACATTATCATACCATCAATACATTATCACACTATCACACTATCATACACATTATAAATTCTTTCTGCATTAAAACAGGTAAGCGTGCTAAATGCCAATGTTCTTTCTATACATATTTATATTTCTCTAGCCTGTGCTTATCAGTCTGTACTCTAAACACTTACATGTTCATCCTTTCTACTTGACAGCTTGAGAGTGGGGGCCATGTCATAATCATTCTTGAATTTCTTTGACTTAGCACATAGTAAGTGTTCAATATATGTCTGTTCCACATACAGAGATTTGTCACTATAACTAGGGTTTGAATAACTCATAGGCAATTGCTATGTGTGTTGACTGTTGAATTATGAGTTCACAAACTATCAATTACATAGATGAAATATAGCTTGTAAGAGAGGAAAAGACCACATCATGCATTGGCTTAGAGGTAAAGTAAAGGTTTCGGATTTTATCAAAAATATACTTGGGGAAAAAAAAAACTTAAATATTCCAAACAAGAAAATATTCAGATTCACATTTTCCAGGTGTTCCCATTTTCTTAATTTCACTCTTTCAGCCACATCCTCCCTACCAAAAAGGAGTGTTATCTTCAGTCCCTAAATGAATGTTGGGTGATGGCTCCTAATGAATTAGTTTCTTATCAGCCCCAACACTTTGTGGTTGAGAGTAAGGGCTCTCTGTACCGCAGCTCCCTCATTTGTAAGATGGGGATAATAATAGTATCAACCTCCTAAGCTTGTTAAGAGGATTAAATGAGGTAATATTTCTAGCACATTTCGCACTTCAGTGGTTCCTGGAATACAATAAGCAGTCTAGTGTGAAGATTATAAGGATAAAGTGATTAATTATATCCAGGTGCAACACTGTGAAGAACAAATTGCTGAATCAAATGTACAAATCAAGAATTATTCCAATGGGTTACTTACCAATGCACTTGTGTCTTTTTGGGTGGTGAAGGGGTTTGAATGTCTATTAGTTTCCTATCACTGTGTAAGAAATTTAGTAGCTTAACAACCCAAATTTATTACCTCACAGCTTTGGTGGGTCAACAGACTAAGCACTGTACAGCCAAGTTCTTTGTTCAGATCTTACAAAGCTGAAATCAAGGGATCATCTAGAACTGTGATCTCCCCTGAAGCATAAGATCCTTGTCCAACCTCACTGGTTGTTAGCAGAATTCAGGTTTTTATAGTAACGCCCTCAAAAACCAGAGGCCACTCACTGTTCCCTGTCACATGACCCTTTCCACAACAAGGCAGCTGACTTCTTCATAATGAGCAGGGGAATTTCTCTCGTGCTTCAAATCTGTTCCTTTAGGAAGAGCCCAGTCCCTTTTTAGGAGTCACCTGATTAGGTTAGGTCTGCTCAGGATAATCATCATTTTGATTAACCCAGAATCAACTAATTTGAGACTTTAGTGTCATTTGCAAAATCCCTTTACCTTTGTCATACAGTATAACTTAATCATAGGAGTGAATCCATCATACTCACTGTCTTGCCCACCATGAAAGGGCAGGGATTCTACATGGCATATATTCTTGGGGACAAGAATCTTTGGGGCCATCTTAGAATTCTGCCTACCACAGTATGAGTTTTGGTCCTTGTAGAACATAACTGCAGTTTGCATAGAGACCCCTCTGGTTGCCATGTGAAGGATTTATTGGAAGGTGGGTAGGGAGATAAATAATGAAAGCAGTAACTACAGTTGGAAGGATAATGCCTTAGTGAAGGACAATGGAGACTGACAACTGTAGTGGCAGTGGAGATGAAGAAAAGTAGATGGTTTTTGGATAAACATATATTCAAGCCTTCATGATGAAGATGTATAAAAACGATGAGTGGAAGAGTAACGAGTGCTGTATTGTTCTCTATTGCTGCAAAACAAATTTCCCCCAAATTTATCAGCTTCAAACAACCAACACTTACAGTGTCTCAGTTTCTGTAGGTTAGGAATTTGGATACCTCTCGGCTGTGTTGGAATCAAGATGTCAGCTGAGGGCTTCACACTTCTCAGGGGCTGAGATGAATCTGTGTCCATGATGGTTCACTCCCCTTGCTACGGGCAGAAACTTCATATTCCTCAACACATGGACCTCTCCATAAGATTACTTGCATGTCCTTACAACATGACAGATGTCTTTCCTAAGAACAAGTTAGATGGGAGAGAAGGAAAGCTAGAAGCCGTAATGTCTTTTTTTGAACTAGTCTCAGAAGTCATACATTGTCACTTTTGCCATATTTTACTCATTAGAAGTGAGTCCCTTGGTCCTGCCCAACCAGACTCAAGGGGTAAGAATTAGTTTCACCCTTTGAAAAGAGCAGTGTTGAAGAATTATGGATGTATTTTTGAACTGCCACAAGTGACTTTCAGGATTCAATCTTGGGCATTGACCAGTATGTTGTGTGAGAATTTTGGTCAAAATAAATGAATATCAATAGACTTCCATAGAGTTTAGGGCATAGATAGGTTGATAAGAGCTGGTGTGGCCCAAGGGATTTAAATTTGAGCTAGGCCTTCAATAATGAGTAGAATTTTCATAGGGAGATACAGAATGGTGACCCAAGTAGGGAACCCAAAAGAAACAAGAGTGTGGCAATGCAAAGTGATAGGAGAGGAGTCAGTACAAATTGGGAGCCACTTCATAAAGAGCCTTAAGTAATTTTAAGCTAAAGAGTTTGCACTGGATTCAGCAGTTGAGAATTTGTGTGTTGTTTTTTTTTTCAGAGAAAAAGAGAATTGTTGACAACAGTTTAATACAGCACAAACTTGGCCCAGCCAAGTGATCTTTCTGCTGTTGGTTTGTGTTCCAGATATAAGGCTTTCTCCTCAAACTTGGTAGTACCCACTAACCTAAGTATTTTGTGCACGGAAGGGACTGATTGGGAATCAAATTATTCATCAGGTTTGGAAGGATTGATTGAGGAATGCGGAAGGAAAAATCTCCTGTCACCAAAGCAAGATTTAAACTGCTTAAGTGCACGTAAGTCAAGCAGAAATTATGGTAATTGGACTTAAACCTGCTTCCCTCTCTGCATACTGTAAATAAAAGAAGACAGTTTAAACAAAGGAGCAAGATGTAAATACAAGACTGAGATCAAAGCAAATCTGGAATTTAATTCTACAAAGAGAAAACAAAATCCAAGATATATGACTGGCACTTTGTAATGCATTTTACAGCACTAAAAACTGGCAGCCTAAAATATGATTTGCTCAGCATGTCTATACTGAATTTGCAAAACAATTTAGAATTTACCCTTTTTTGGTGTTTCCCAATTGTCTTGTATTTAATACAGTCATTTACTAATTCTTCACTGAAATATGCACAATGACTATTGCATGTGCATACAAATAAACTATCCCCATTCCTAAACTTTTCTTTATCACTTAAACCACACATTGTCATGATGTTTATATGATTTTTTTTTTTTTAGGGATAATGTAAATCTGTTTAAAATCCAATGAACTAAATGAAACGAATGGACATTTTTAGGCATAGAATTAGACTGGTGATAGAAGATGGCTTAAGAATCACTAATCCTTATAAATTTATTCTAATAAAGAATAATTTGAAATTAGGTCTTGGAGTAAATAGAGCTAAGAACAAAGATTTATGGACTAAGGAAGTAAGGATGGTAGGAAGTTTTGAGGAGCTGTTGGGGCTGATAGACACATGCAGAATAGGGAAATGGGTCAGGAAAACCAATTGGGTAATGGCAGGGAGCTAGCACAAACATTGCTAATTTATCAGTTTTGATCAAGACAATGATGGATATACAGAATTAGTACTTGCTAACTATATCCATAGATAAGATCTGGCTATATTCAAATAGAAATTTCCCTTCTTTTAATCTTAAGGCTATACATAAAGAGCATGCATATTCAGTGCAAATGATATTGCCCCCAGTGGGGTCACAACTGGTTCTGGGGGATGCAATGTCTTACTCATTTTATGTATATACATACAATACTTAGACAGCATATCCATGGTATTAAAATTTCATGGAGGGGGCAAATACCTAAAAGGCTGTGTATGTGTGTGTGTGTGTGTGTGTGTGTGTCTGTGTGTCTGTGTGTGTCTGTGTGTGTCTGTGTGTCTGTGCATGCGCACATGGGGGGGCATAATGAAAAAAAAAGTTAAAAAATATTGTTCTAATTTATACTCTCCTAAGTCTTGTGAAAGTATCCTCCAGTGTTTAAAGCTCCTTGAGCACAAGGATTATTTCTTTTTTCTTTCACCACTATATCCTCAGTGCCTAGAGCTGTGCTAGAAACATAGTAGGTATTTATCAGATTTTTACTAAATAAATGAATCATCTCACTTTAGAGCAGAGATACCAAGGGTGATAGTAACAGTATCTTGATATCCACTGCACTTACAATTAAAGAACAAATCTAACACTCGGTCAAGTCCTCCTTTGGTCCTGTCCTTGGCTACCTGTCCAGTTCCATCTACAGCCGACACCTCCCTTCTGTGGCTTCAGTGCTCCCAGCCTGGCATCTCCCATGGTTTCCACCCTCCCTCCTGCTGCAGAGTCTTTGTATATAGTGTTCTTTCTAGTCTAAATCTCCCCTCTTGCAGCGTAATCAACTCCAATTCATCTTTGATTCACATCCCTGACTTTCTCAAAAGTTTTTATAACTCGCTATACTTATTTTTCATAGCATTCAACATGGGGACAAGATCACATGTCTATATGCAATGTATCAATAATGCCTACTTTCCCACTAGACTGTAAGCTCCATCCTATCTGTGCAAGCTCATAATTTTATCTTCTGCACATAGTACTCTAACTAGTATTGTGCTCAATGAATATTTCCAAATAACAAAAAACATCATGAATTCTGCAAATCCCAGAATTCAGTGGATGCAAGTGTCTCAAGTGTGCAATCAGAATAAAACAAGAACCATACTAACTTCAGTTAATATAAGAAGTAGTTATTTTCTACCAATTAGTCCCTAATGAGCCACTTGGAAATGAGAATGAACTAATCGATGGGTAGTAATTGAGAAATTACCTTGTGCCCAGCACTGGACTAGAACTTATATTCAATCAGCTTTTTAGTGTCTAGACATTATGCATGAATCCTGGAAGCTCACCACTTGGCATTTGCTATAGTGTGGAGTTCAGCTTCAGAGAAGACTGTCTTTTCCATTATCCAGTGAAGTCAGATGGGAAGGGTGAGAGCAAAACACGGTCTTTGCTGAGCACTTTGTAAATGAAACATTGATAAGCACTTCACATGCATTCTCATTTAACCCTCATGAGTTCTATGAGGTAGGTGTTATTTATCATTATCCCCATTTTGAAGATGATGACCCATTGGTTCAGAGTGTTGCTGTGACCTAGTTGAGCTCTCATGAGGCAAGAGTAGGTTCTTTTAGGTAGTGTCCACAGCTGAAAAAAAAATAAAAAAAACAGTGTGACATTATTCCTCTTTATTGAAATCAACATGAGAGACAGCAAAGAAAGCTTCCAGAGCAATGGTCACAAATGTTTCCCATAAAGCGTCAAACAGTAAATATATAATGCTTTGCAGGCCATATTATGTCCATTGGACACACTCAACTCTGCAATTATAGCTCAAAATAGCCATAGATAATTCCTAAAATGATGGATGTGATGATTTTGAAATAAAACTATTTCTGGACACTGACTTTGAATTTCATATAATCTTCACATGTCACAAAATATTCTCTTTATTTCAACCATTAAAAAAATGTAAAACCATGTTTTAGCTCTTAGACTATACCAAGACAAGTGGTAGGACAGTTTTGGCTAATGGTAGTAGCAGCAGTATTAATATTTATTGGCTATATATATATATACTGCCTAGTATTTCTTAGCTATGTAAACTGTCCCACGTACTATGCTAAGCACTTTATGTTAAAGAGATTATTTAATATTCAATTCTCTTAGCCCATAGATGGTAGTGATATTATTATACTTGCTCAAGATCACATAGTTACAGAAAATGGAAGAATCAGAATACAAAAAAAAAAAAAAGAATCAGAATACAAACCCAGGTCTTTTCTATTCTAAACCCTAAGCTTATATTTATGTATGAAAACCTATTTGCATGAATCAGAAATACGACTGTGTGTGAATGTATGTTGTACCCACTATACATACTAGGAGTTTTGGGATGTATAAGTCCGTGGCAGCAGGAGCAGGACATGGAAGAACTCGGTCTTGGCAGGGTTTATTTATTTTAAATTATAAGTAAGAGTTAGTGGGTGGGGTAGGGATAACATAAACAACATGAGAAATAAATTCAGCATAGGTTTTGTACAAAGCTTGGTTATTTTATATATAATCTCATGTTCATTTATATAATATCTAGAACTTTACAGTGTATTTTAAAAAGGCTTTTGAAAGTACTGTTTTAAAAATCTTTGAATATTTTACTGTTGGTTTCTTCGTTTTGACAAATGTACCATGGCAACATAAGATGTTAACATTGGGGAAACTAGGCAAGGGGTCACTGGAAACTTTGGATTATCTTTGCAACTTTTCTCTAAATCTAAAATTATTAGAAAATAAAAAGTTTATGACCGAAAAAAAGCTTTGATATCCAGTTGTTTTTAATGCAAGGTTGAGAAGCCTGCCAGTTCAAACCATCTCCCAAGTCAGACAACTTGTTCTGTTTTCTCTGTACATGACCTGCCTGGGTTAATCAGAAAATCTGAGTTGAACACAGCTAGCCCCAATCCATTTCCAGAGGAGAAAATGTCAGAGCACTTTGGAGATGAACATCCAAGATTTAATACTCCATCTTCTCCTGCTGACACTCCCAAACTTTTTGACATCAGATCCATGGCGTGAAGGCTTTTTGATGTTGGATCAATCATATAAACAACAATTTTGAGTGACAGCTTAATCAGGTTAAAACCGCAACAACTGTACTCCAGAGACATGGAAGCATCTGCTGGAGATCTACTGAGAATCAAAGGATGAACCTGAAAGAAGATAATATTACAAAAGAGGCTTCCCAGAGGCCTGCTCCCCAAAGGGTTTCTTTTCCATTAGAGAAGATTGATGACAAGTCAACAAAAGGAAAGCCTTTCTCTGTGAGCCAGGTGAGTTCAGTGCCAGTGAGATATTAGAATACAGCCTTGAAATGATCTCCTTCCACAATTTCTTTGGCACCAGAAATACCTATAGTCAATCATTATTTAACAAAACCCAGAATACACTCAGCTGATCTATGGTATTGGAATGCCCTTTTTAAAGGAGAGCCATCATCTAAGAGACTCTTTAATGCAAGTAAGCAAATAAAGTAATAAATTATCCACACTTCCATGGGCTATAATATGCACATATTTTTCACATGTTAATTTCTCTGAAATTAGTATGTACCTTAAAAATTAGTATGTGTATGAACAATTGTTGTCTGCCTGTATTGAAATTGGGTTTTCTCAGAGATGATTTACATTGGCTTCTGCCAGTCACTAGGGACTGCTGCCCACCTGAGAGATCACTTTACATTAAATGAGGCTTTGAAACTACAGTGGTAGTCTTTCTTCAGCCTTTAAACCTACATGAGTATGTGCTTGGTAAATAAAAGTATATTCAGGGCAAATTTTTCTTCCTCTCCTGCTTGGTTCCAAGTTTTAGACATGCATGTTTGCTTGTGGTTTCTTCCTGCGTGTTGGGTTTATTTCTGGCTTCCCTTTTAAGGAGCATAAAGCCCTTTGGTCTCAGGGCTGTAAGCATCACTTCCCTACCAACCCCCCATCTTAGGCAGTTTTGGTTTTCTTCCTGAAATACATAAAGTAATGGGGCATCTTATAATAAATGTCTTCTATTCAGTGAAATATGAAAACCTCTCAAGTTTGAGTGTTCTTTTTACCAGCTACTATGGTAAATGTTGGTATACATTATTTCATCAAATTCTCCCTCTAGGACAGTAGGAGTAGATGTTATTTGCCTAATCTGTAGTCTGTCCTTCCTTGAATGTGGCAGGGCAGTATGAAGTACGCAGGCATGCTTTCAATATGTGCACATGGTTGTTTCTTAAGCAGCAGCTTAGTTGGTTTCAACACAAATTCAGACTCTGGGAGTACTGAGCTACCCATCCGACCAGAAAGCTCTTCAGAGGCAACTACTCTAAGCATTTTTGTTATTCATGTCCTAATAGGACATGATTGCTTGGAGAATTTCTATCTGACAGATGCCAATTATTAGGAAAACAGTATCCTGGCTCTGGGACACTGTTTTATCTGTCTTGCATGAATATTTCACACAAAGTGTAGCTGGAACATTTGAAAGAAGAAGTGGACTTTGAATTTATAGACTAGTTGATTTGGGCTACTTTGGGATAATTGGGGAAACCTATATATCTGTATATGTCCTATTGGCTCTGTTTCTCTGGAGTACCCTAACTAATACATTAGGATTAGATAAGGTCATGATGCCCTCATAATGGTAATAGTGTCCTTATAAAAAGAGACACTAGAGAGCTTCCTTACCCTCTCTCCCTTCAAATCTGTGCTGAGGAAAGGCTATATCAGGACATGACAAGGAGGCAGGACGTGATGTACAAGCCAGGATAGAGAGTCCCCACCAGGAACTTAGCTGGCTAACACTTCCATCTGGACTTTCCAATCTCCAAACGTGTAAGAAATGAATTTCTGCTTTTGAGTCACCATGTCTATGGTATGTTATAGTTGCCAGAGCTAAGAGACTTGCCTGAACAAAATGAGGTGATGTGGCTTGACCTGTTTCACAATGTCTTCTATAAAATACATACATACTTGATGCTGGTCACACAAATACTTGATAAGTGTTAATTGAAATAATTTTTTTTTTTAGCACTCAGAGAATTTGATAATTTCACAGGGAATTTCTAACAAAGGTAGAAGAGTAGAGTTGTTAAACATTTGTATTTGGAACTATGCTGCCTGGGATCCAACCCAGGCTCTACCACATAACCTCTGTAGAATTATGAGCTTAAGCCTTGTCCTCATCTGTACAACGGGCTTAAAATTAGCATTAGCCAAGGATTGAAAAATGAAAGGCATCAGGGCATCTGGGTGGCTCAGCTGGTTAAATGTCTGACTCTTGATCTCAGCTCAGGTCTTGATCTCAGGGTCATGAGTTCAAGCCCCGCACTGGGCTCCACACTGGGCATGGAGCCTCCTTAAAAAAAAAAAAAAAAAGAAAGAAAGATGAAAAACATATAAAGCACCTACATGAATGCCATGAAGACGGGGAGTAGTTAATAATAGTTGTTGTCTTTAGCATCATCACCAGCATCATTACCGGGAAGTGGATGACACATTTTGAAGACTAATCTCACTCCTGGTTATATAACTATGTGCAAAAAAAAAAAAAAGGGGGGGGCCACATTTTCACAGCATATTAGCATCACTACCTGAGAAGGTTAAGAGCTAACAGTGTTCCACAGCCTCCTGGGAGGAAACCTTGATCACTGCTTTGGATTAAAATGAAAATAAAGGTTACTTCTACATTTATTAAGAGACCCCCATGAGTTTAATTTCAACTGTCCTTTCCCAATATCTATTTGTAACTTTTATTGACTCTAATAGAAGATAGATTATAGTCATTTTCAGTATGATAATTATATAAAGAGGACTTAATAGCCTAGTTTTTAGAAGCAGAGGCTATCCGAGTCAAGGCCAACCACAATAGAGTCTGGGAAATATCCTGGCCAGACTCAGAGCAGGGAAGGGAGCTAAGCTGCAGAACTTGTGCTTACTAAATACATGTTATAGACTTTTATTTAAAAAAGATAGAAGCCTCTTGAAAGCAAACAATTATGCATCCTCTCTCTTCCCACATAAGCAGGGGGTATCATACAGAGAAATATCATTAATTTATACTCACTAACTGGGGAATTATCATCATTTGACTTAGCTTTGGGCTCAAATTTATCTTTGACTCTCTCTAGGAAGAAAGTTTTGCTGAGCACATTAGTATACATGGCATTGTTTGGAGCTATGTTTAATCTACTGAAAGGAATCAACCACTTTTTAAGGATTCAAGCTTGTTAATTAGTTGGTTATATGCTAAGGGCTGCTATTATAACTACTTATCAAGAATTACGTTGGGGTGCCTGGGTGGCTCAGTCATTAAGCATCTGCCTTCGGCTCAGGTCATGATCCCAGGGTCCTTGTTTCAAGCCCCACATCGGGCTCCCTGCTCAGCAGGAAGCCTGCTTCTCCCTCTCCCACACCCCCTGCTTATGTTCCCTCACTCACTGTGTCTCTCACTGTGAAATAAATAAATAAAATCTTAAAAAAAAAAGAATTACGATCTACCAGGGTTTTACTGAGAAACACTTGTTTGTAGTTAGTTACTGCAGGTTTTTGAAAGTAGTAACTTTATTTTACATGTATATTATAAACATTATTGAGGGTCATTCACCAAATCCACATTAATGAGACTGATGTTTAAAGTCATACTTTAAAAAAAAATCGATTTATTTATTTTAGAGAGAGATAGAGAGCATGCACATGTGTGCAGGGGGAGGAGCAGAGGGGGAGAGAGAGAGAGAGAGAGAGAGAGGGAGAGTCCCAAGCAGACTCCATGCAGAGCTTGAAGCTCAACACCAGGCTCCATCTCACAACTCTAAGATCATGAACTGAGCAGAAACCAAGAATGGGATGATCAATTGACCATGCCATCCAGGTGCCGCAAGGCCACACTTTTTGTATACTAGTGAGTTTCAGCAAATACTTACAACATGGAGCATTTGAATACACCTCAAGTTTGCATTTAAAAAGAGGGTGAATGCTCTAAAAAATATCTTATCACTTATAGTATTGTCTATATTCCTCAAGTTTTCTGTTCATAGTTGATTCTTCAATCAGCTTGTGGAAGCCACATTTTACTTAGCAAAAACTGATTTTGAGTTCACAGTTATTTAGAGCTTCCGCTGTCTAAAAAATAACTAGACCGTTACACCTTTATCTGTAATACCTACCCAGTCACATTCCAATTGGAGAATGGTAAATGGAATAAGATTACAGTAAATTAACCTTGTGGAATATTATTTAACCATTAAAATAATTATCAGAGACGTAAGGCAGAGGTCAGCAATTTGGTGGACTAAAAAGTCCTAGCCATCATCCGTCCACAAAAAGAACGATTTAACAACTACTGAAAATGTCCCTGAGCATGCTCCAGAGTACAATTAGGGATGGAGCACAAAACCCAATGGATGGACACATGGAAGAGTGTAGAAAACATTGGACCTGTGTCTCTCCATCCCCCGAAGCAGGCACAGGTCAACATCAAGAAGGATCCCCTCGGCCACAACTTTTCCCCATGAATGAAAAGGAGAACAGCAAGACCCCACAGCTTTTTCCAACACGGAAGACCCTGTGGTCTTCAACACTGCTGAAGCTGCCTAGAGTCCACACCACTGTGCCCCTCAACCCCTACCCAGAGCTGTTGCACCTCCCGCACTTTTTAATTTTTGGTTCCAAGTGAACTGGGGATATGGAAAATGGAAACAGATCTGCTGGGAGCAGAAGATGAATGGAGTGTACCTATTACCTACAGGGGCCAGAGCAAAAACAAACAACAAGGAGAGGTTGTCCTGAGAACACTAAAGTCTTCTGCTTCCAGCTCACTCCTGAGGTCCTGCCCTGGGGTTCATTGCATCACTAGTATATCTTTAAACTTTATTTCCCTATTTTACTTCAATTGGTTTTCTGTTACTGACAACCAAAATAAGCCTAATTGTATTTAATGTTGATAAATAGCATTTCAAATCAGATAATCTTATGGGAATATACTAAAATACTATGCAAAATAGACATTAGGAATATGAATAATGTACAATAAATAACATGCTCTTGTGAATATGTATACAGATGATAAAAAGGGAACTAGAAAAAAATAATGATCCTTATGGCCTTTACAAGTAAACTTTTAATTTAAATTTAGATTATGATTCCTAGAAAAATTATATCATTTTGTCCAAATTTCTGATTATTTTTCTGACATGTGACTCAAAGTATGCTAAATCCAAGATTTCTTTTATACTAAGCTGCACCTCATTCTTTACAATTTTAACAAGTTTTGGTAGCTATGGGGTGCCTGGGTGGCTCAGTCGGTTAAGTGTCTGCCTTCGGCTCAGGTCATGATCCCAGGGTCCTGGGATTGAGCCCTGCATCAGGCTCCTTGCTCAGCAGGGAGCCTGCTTCTCCCTCTGCCTGCCATTCCCCTTGCTTGTGCTCTCTCTCTCTATCAAATAAATAAATAAAATCTTAAAAAAAAAACACTCAACATCCAAAAAACAAAAAATCCAGTTAAGGGGTGCCTGGGTGGCTGAGTTGGTTAGGCAACTGCCTTCAGCTCAGGTCATGATCTCAGGGTCCTGGGATTGAGCCCTGCTCAGGCTCCCTGCTCGGCGGGAAGCCTGCTTCTCCCTCTCCCACTCCCCCTGCTTGTGCTCCCTCTCTCGCTGTGTCTTTCTCTGTCAAATAAATAAAATCTTTTTAAAAAAAATCCAGTTAAGAAATGGGCAAAAAACATGAACAGACATTTCTCCAAAGACATACAAATGGTAACAGACACATGAAAAAATGATGAACATCACTTGGCATCAGGGAAATACAAATCAAAACCACAATGAGATACCACCTCACACCAGTCAGAATGGCTAAAATTAACAAGGCAGGGCACAACAGATGTTGACGAGGATGCAGAGAAAGGGGAACACTCTTACACTCTTGGTGGGTTTGCAAACTGGTGTAGCCACTCTGGAAAACAGAACTTTCCTCAAAAATTTAAAAATAGAGCTACCCTGTGACACAGCAATTGCGCTACAAGGTATTTATCCAAAGGATACAAATGTAGTGATTTGAAAGGGCACCTGCACTCCAATGTTTATAGCAGTAACGTCCACAATAGCCAAAATATGGAAAGAGCCCAGATGTCCATCGATAGCAAGTGTGGGATTTTTATTTTTATTTTTTAAAGATTTTATTTATTTATTTGACAGAGAGAGACAGTGAGAGAGGGAACACAAGCAGGGGGCGTGGGAGAGGGAGAAGCAGGCTTCCCACTGAGCAGATTTCCCACTGAGCAGGGAGTCCCATGCGGGGCTCGATCCTAGGACCCTGGGATCATGACTTGAGCCGAAGGCAGACGCTTAATGACTGAGCCACCCGGGGCCCCAAGTGTGGCATTTTTAAAACAAAGTTTATTTAATGCAATTCAAGTGAATCCATCATTGGCTGGGAGGGTGTAGTGAAGACATATAAAATCCAGACAGCTTGGGAAGCAGTACTTCCAGATAGCAGAACTGTAGAACTCTAGAGCTTGGAGGTTCTCTGACAACTATTGGTTCAATTTCTCAGATACAAACAGAAACTTGGTCTAGTGGCTGTTTCCTGTTTTGTAATGCTGACCCTGTTCCGTGGCTACGCTGTTTAAATGTTAGAAAGCTCATTTTTGGGTTTTCCTCTGTTTCTCACATAAATCCTCATATGCATTTCACATCAACATTTTGTTGTAAAAGAGAGCTAAATTCTCTTCTATACAAGAGGCATTAATATTTGGGAATTATTAAATTCTCCAGTTTCTCTGACACGGCTTTGTATGATTTTTTTTAAATTTTTTATTTATATATTTACTTTTAGAAAGATTTGTTTATTTATTTTTGAGAGAGAGAGAGATTGAGCGAGCACTAGCAGGGGTCAGGGCAAAGGGAGAGAATCTCAAGAGGACTCCCCGCTGAGCACGGAGCAAGATGTGGATGTGGGGCTGGACCCTGAGATCAGAACATGAGTCAAAATCAAGATGCAGACGTCAGACGACTGAGCCCCTCAGTTGCCCCAGTATGACTTTTTTAAAGATGTTTTCCAGAGGGGCAGTTAACAGAACAGTGGGGAAAGCATGAGCAACAGAACTTGGCTGACCCAGCTTTGTGTAAGTGCGGCCTGTTTCATATGGTTTGTGTGAGAATCAAATATAATCACCCACACATAGTAGATATGAAAGAAATGCAAACTAGAGTCATTTTTAATTCACCCCTGCTTCCCTCTTTTGGGGTCAATTTATTTAGTCCATGTTCTGCATTTTGTATTTTCTGGAGAGGAAAAAAAATATATCATGCACTTTCTCATCTCATTTAGCAAATCAGTTGAGAACTCTTGGTAGAGAATTATCCAGGGGAAAATAACTGTTCATCATAATCTTCTTGCTTAATGCTTGATGGGAACTTCCCCAGTGGAAAGTTCTTGTTTTTCTAAGGTGGAAAAAAGTTTAACACACACACACACACACACACACACACACACACACACTCACATACACCATCTTTAAGGGTCTAATCTGACAATTGGATAGAAGCTTTCACTTGCTATCAGCACACATTTTAAGCTCTCTCCAAGATGCCCTTTACCAGGCAAAGCATGAAGAATGAAGAAAGATAAGCTGCCTTCCCCCACCAGTGGGCCAGGTGTAGCAAACTTTAGCCAGAGTATTAAAGAGCAGACTTGCCTTCTGGGTCTTGATTTTAACTAAATATTTCTTCTCTAGGTGCCCCCCAAAAAGTTAATGAACAAAAAACTTCCAGGAATAGTGTCACCGGATGAATGTTATCACATAATTTTAGATGGCACTGACAATATTTCCCACAATTTATCAGTGCATGTGGAAGAACTCTATTAGCTGTCCATTATATTACACAGGAGATAACAAGGCAATCCCATAGAAATGGGAGACGGTTTGGCTTTGAGAAGGGTAAGAAATTTGGGATGTTGTTAAGAAAGATATATGTAGCTCTTTTGGTAAGTGAATGGGGTGGGTGTGTACCTGTGCGTGTGTGTGTGTGTGTGTGTGTGTGTGCGCGTTTGCTTACACATGTATTGGCCATGTTGGATAGTGAGCCTATCTTGATGTGGGAGGTAGGGTCGGAAGATGGTATTCCTGAAAAACAGGAGGCAACCAAAGATGCTTTCTCCAGTTACCTTTGTCACCTAGTGCTACCCTATAGACCACTAGCCTCATACCCTAATTTCTATACCTTCCAACTCCATGGTCATTCCCCCCCTTACCATTTTATTGTGATTGTAGAATAAAAAACAACTTGTAAGAGTTGCATCTGTATTTTGATGCACCTTAAGAGCAGAAGTCATGACTTTTCACAAAGAATGACACAAAGAAATATTGAATAAGATGTCTTGAAGATATTTACCTTTGCTTCTAATTGTTACACTGGCCACCCAAATAATGCATCTGTATTCTCTCTGTAGAGTAAAACTTCCAATAAGTCCAACTTAAATAATCGAGGACATACTCAGGCCCTGCTGGTTTCAAGAAAGAAGCATTTGATGAAAAAAAAAACTTAAAAATAATCAAAAGGAGAAAGAAATGAAGATTTAGATTCAGATATTGTGGCACCTTGAGAACAACATTCTTGGCTTTTCAGAGTTTATTTTCCACTGAAGATTTTGGCCATTATCCTTCTGCTTGCCTATAGCTTAATAAAAAGGTGCCAATGAATCTACCCAAAATGGAAAGATAAGCCTGGAGTTTGAGTAGGTGACAGAAGATGGGAAAATACCTATTAGAATTTTTATTGGTGTTGTATCACAACCCTCATCACAGGATTTTAAAGGAGCTCCTCCTGGAGGAGCTACAGCAGGCTGGCCCTTCCTGCCCTTTTTTTTTCTATTTTTTAAAAGATTTTATTTATCTATTTGACAGAGAGAGAGGAAGAGCACTGACAAGCAGAGGGAGCAGAGGGAGAGAGAGAAGCAGACTCTTCGCTGAGTAGGGAGCCTGTTGCAGGGCTCGATCCCAGGACCCTCGGATTATGACCTGAGCTGAAGGCAGATGCTTAACCAAGTGAGCCATCCAGGTGCCCCCTGCCCTTCTTTTATAGGGGACATTAGAGAGAACAGCAATTGTGGGCAGGGTCACAATAGACTGAGCTGTTTATACTGTTATTACTTAAAAGTCCACTGTAATCCAACCATTTGGGAAGTCCACAGATAGGGAATGATGGCTAACTATACATAATGCTTCCCTTCAGAATAATAAGCTCTGGAATATGATGATCTGGGTTCAAGCTTGATGTCAGAGATCTCGTGGAACAGTGCATTTGATAATGATCCTGCCCAGTGTGTGACTTAGGTCAATGGCGCTTCATTATCTCAAACCTCTGGGGACATCATGTGTATAATGCATAAGTGAAATTTCTAGTTATTTGAATCTTCCAAGCCTTGTTATTATGATTTTTAAGTTGTTACCTAAATCCTTTTCTTAGTAAATAAAATGCACTGAATATAGTTTTCCCTTATATCACCCCTATAGCTCATGATCATTCTTATGAATATGAGATTAGACCTTGGGCAAATTTTATGCTCTGGCTCAGGCTTGGACTTTCTCTTTGCCTCTCTCTAACACTATCTCTCTCTGTAGTTCAATCTTTTTCTCTTTGGACATAATGAGAGATGGATGGTGTAAATGACTCCCGAGGTCTCCTTTAACTCCAAAATCCTATGTTTCTCACCTTCCTGCAATTTCAGGTAAGTCAAATCCCTCCCACCGTTCCTCACTACATGTACTCTATTCCCCTTTCTCCCTTTGAAAATGCAATAAGTAGCTTGTTAAATAGAATCCCTCAAAAACCCAAAGGCAATACAGCCACTTTGGATGGTTTTCTCCCAAGAAAGCTGTTTAATTTGATGGTTATCATTTGTTTGTCAAAGCCCACTGTTTATTCAGATTAATTAAAACCAATTGTTCCAGCTGCAGCATGGTAGCGCTCCTTGTAATGAAAATATCTGCAATCCCAAATTCATCAACCTACATCTGATCCCATTCAAAAGTCTTTAACCTCACTCTGCAAGGTAATATAACTCAACCTGCCTCAGACCTGTGTCAGAATATGGGAAAATGACATTCTGAACTGTGGGCCTTTTCTTGCTGAAAGCTCACAGCGAAAAACTGTTAGGGATGGCCCCCCAAATTAAGATCGCTAAATTGAAGGCCCCAGATGAGGCCGAAATTACACAACAGGAAGTGAAACTGAGCGGCTAAATGTTAAACTCATTGAAAATATCATCTTCTAGCAAATGATATTTTTAAAGGTGTTTTGCTGTTTTGATTATTCAGAGTCCTTAGGTGTTATGGATTAGCAGATGCTATCATTTCCCAATACATAAAGATACTTAATAAGAAATAGTATTTCTCTATTGGATGAAATAAACCTAATTTATTTTAGTTTGCAAAATCTGCTGAGGCCAAGTACCGTTTCCTGAAGTTGTTTTGCTTATCCAAAATAATCTCTGTATAATTGAAAGTCCCCAAATTTAAAAGCTTAACTGATTCACATCTATAATATTAAAAATTTGTTTCCAGCATACAGAGACCTGCTGAGGGGAGAGGAGAAAAGGAAAGTTATTTTCCACCTACATGTTAAATTGAAAATGTGTCTTCAATTCTCTAAAGCAGTTCAGTTGTTGCCCACATGAACCTCACATACTGCAGACAAACCCATTTGCCTTCCCACTTACAGAGGCTCTCAAGATTCCACCTGTGAATGCAAGAGATGTGTGAAATATTTTGCTAATTAAAAGACAAATGACCATTTTCCATTGTGATTGCTATTGGCAACAGTCAGTCCCGTCCTTAACTGAACCCACAAAGTTATCTGGAAGACATTTCTTATTCAAAGCCAGGCATGTATCCTAAGGTTGGTTGGTTTAGCCTCTTCTCCCCTCCCACCTCTTTTTTTTAAGCTATCCTGACTAGCTACTTTAACTTAGTATTTGCTTCATTTCTCCTGCTTTGGTGTCCAGCATACATGTACTAATGACTCTACTATTGAAATGGTCCAGAGGTAAAAATACCTAAGCTGTGTCTATGCCAGGGTCCCTATGAGGCAAAAATCTGGAAAGCAAGTCCCTTACCATGCCTCAGAGAAACTGGGAAACAGAAATGAGCCCATATACTCTGTTAGTTGTTTCATTTCTTGCCTTCACACCTGTTCTTTTTTTTCTAAATGCCACTTCTAATATTGTTATACATCCCGGGTGCCCTCTTTCTCATCACAATGTTCACCTCTGACCTTCCCTTTCTAGGGCTTGGTGTTGTATTTATAAAATCCATTAGGGAAATGATCTGCAAAAACACTGACTTTAGTAGGAAATATATACAGAATATATAATAAGCAGACTGAAAATAGGCCCTCACATCCTCTGATTACTGTGTTTACTTCTAAGGAACACCCTGATCAACCATCTTTATCCTTCCCCAAAAGTGGACTCATTCTGGGGCTCTACCTTGCTCACCAATAATTCTTCCAGGGCTTTGTTGCAAGAGCATCTTTTGTGTAATAAAAAAATAAACAAGCAGCACCTGTCACTCTGCTGTCCCCAAGTAGGGGCCAGCCTTCCTGCCCTACATAGATTCAGTCTCATATGGTATGGGGTGTTTATTATGGAGAAATGTGCTACAAGGCAAAGGACGGCAAGCCAGAGCCCTTTGGAAAGCAGCACTTTTAAATAGAAAGGTGGAACCAGTCATGCTTATTTTAAGAGGTTCCCTTTTAACTTAGGCTCTTAGTTATCTGTCAGGGGTCATCCCACCTCACGTAGCAGGGCAGATCAGTAACAAGGACCTGACCAGTTCAAGAGGCAACTATTTCACACAGGCAGTTTTCTGCAAGGAAACCATTAAAGCACGTCAATTCTTTGTTAAAAACAACACAACAGGCCCAAAATGGAGTCACTTATGCTAAGCCTCATGTCACCAAACTGAGACTCAGCTTACTTATAGTTTTGGCATCTCTCAGAGAAACCGAATCTTAAACTAGTCCATCAGGAATCACCTGGTCAGCACTAGTGAGGAAATCTGCCTGATAGACGCCTGCCATCCCCTAAGGGAAGGTGACCTTGCCACAACCAGTCCACTTTTTGCTGGTATGACTTCCTTGTCCCACTCCCTTCTGCTTTCATAAAAGTCTTTCTTTTTATATAGCTCCTTGGATTTCCTTTTTATCCACCAGAAAGGATGCTGGCCGATTCATGAATGGCTCAATAAAGTCACTGAGATCTTTTTTTTTTTTAAGATTTTATTTATTTATTTGAGAGAGAGGATGAGAGAGAGCACGAGAGGGAAGAGGGTCAGAGGGAGAAGCAGACTCCCCGCTGAGCAGGGAGCCCGATGCGGGACTCGATCCCGGGACTCCAGGATCATGACCTGAGCCGAAGGCAGTCGCTTAACCAACTGAGCCACCCAGGCGCCCCGCCACTGAGATCTTTAAGATTCATTCAGGTGAATTTTGGTTTTTAGCCCCAGACAGCTGCACAGATGCCCTGAAAGCCATGCTGCAGAAAGCAGGGTTCAATACACCTGCTGGCTTTTCAAGAGATGACATTGGAGTTTCTGATAACGATGGGGGGCTGATGGGAGTGAGGGGTGGAGAGGGATGCATGGGGCGAGGCAGGAGGTGAACAGCAGCCTAAAACCCTAAGATGATTTGATGATGGTCTTGGAGTCCTAATCTGAGCAAGTGCGTACATCTTCATCCAAAATGACCCCAGCATGGTTTGTGGCATCAGGCCAACACTCACAGGAATCAACCAACGTGTTCAGAGAAAGGCAGAATGGGTTCTGGCCACCAGAACTTGACTCCACCTGCAACTGTCTTACGGTGTTTGGCTTTCCGAGAAGTAGCGCAGTATCTCATCACTCTGTTGCTCCAAATGGGAAAAAAAAAAAAAAAAAGAAAGAAAGAAAGAAAAGAAAGCAATGCCCACATGATAAAGGAGGATATCTACTAACATTAATCATAGATTTTAGGCTGTCCCGAATCCCATTCTTCCTCTTCAAGTCCTAATTATGTATAACCTGTTCAGTCTCTGGGAGATTTCCTAAAATCTTGGGTAACAATGGCTAGCGGCAGTGGTCTAGATGCTTTCTGGTGTCAGAGTGGGAGTTTGAGCTAACAGGGAAGGCTTCTCATTGTTGATACACACTAAGAAAGTGTGCAGTGCTCAGCCTTCATCTAGCAATGGTTGATGAAACTTTCAGGAGACAATGGGGCACACACAGCAGGCCTCCGAATCCTCTGAACATGATTGTCCTGATTACAGAGTTCTGCATCTGTCTAATTTAGAATCATTCCAGATAGCTGATGGGTGGCAATGGGACCAAAGTGACAGGCACTGAAGAGGCCAGACACATTCAGTGATAACATATTATACTAATAATGATAATAACAGCAATATTATTCTGCATGTGTACAGGTCTGATTGGCATGCATGTATTATCTTACCTAACCCTTTCACAGCCTTATGAAAGAGCATCATTATTTGTACCACTAGATTAAATACATTAAAACCAGGTATCAGGAAGAAGTGGGATGGCTTGTCTATAGTCATAGAGTAGTATGACATAAGGTTCTACATCATGTCACCGTATTGACTTAATTATAAATTCTGATTCTCTTGTTTATAAACTGTGTGATCTTCTTCAAGTAACTTGACTTCTCTGAGCCTTATATTAATGTCACATCTAATAGTAGGATTATTGTGGGGAGTAAAATAAGATAATAGCTCTAGTTGCAGGTAGATCCAATAAAGTGGGTGGCAGAAGATTTGACAAAGAGGGAACACGATGAGTTCCAACTTAAAACAAAATGAGCAGATGGTATGCTTCTCAAATTAAAGAGTAATTAAATGAGATGCAAAGAATCTAAGGGTTTTATACAAAGTTACACAGGTAGTAAGTAGATCACCAATCTGAAATAGAGACTAGAATTTCCAGCTAGTTTGGTATTCTTTCTACATCACCACAGATTCACTCTACTTAAGAGGCCATGAAGTCACATGTTGTCAGTGGAAATCTACTCTGTAGAGAAGCCAGATCAAGAATTCACTCTCTTAATACTTTGCAACCTAAATTTGTTGAATCAAGAATGTTTAGGATTATTTTCCATTATCAGATAAATAAGAATGTGACCCTCGACTTTGTAAGAATAAAAAGGTAGCAGCTTTAAATTTCAGGGAGAGTAACCTTTGGGAGATACTTCAGCAGGCAGATGTGAAGGAAGACCTCTTAAAAGTCTTCAGTTCTCTGTGATCAGGGCTAACAAGATCTTCAGCCCCAGACTCCCACTTCTGTTTCTGTTTCTCTCTCAAGAAAGGCCAGGGTAGGGCAGGTCATATTACAAGTAGAACATCTTAATTGCCTTCCTCAAAATAATTGTCTGACAAAATGACTTATATTTATCCATAGATACTCATTTATTTTCCCAAATCTAAGAAGTGTAGTGAAGACATTTCTAGAGTCTGAGGGAAATAAAACAGGACAGAGTAGTGCTTACCAAAATAAAAGATGTTCACAAGAAAAAATATATAGTCTTTTTTTGACTCTCCTCAGCTTGGCTGAGAGGCATCTGGGTCAAGTAGGTTGTAGTTGTGAATATTTTATCAGATTTTTGACAAGACATCTATCTCACTCTAGAATCGGGCTAGATCTTAAATCACCTTAGACAGTTTTGCTTCTTAATTAGACAGTCAATACACTACCAGTTGGGGGATCCAGGTTATATTTGGCTCCCATTATTGTGAGATGGCTGAGATCATTCAGAATTTGAATCTGGTCCAATTAATTCTATTGATAGTTTACTATCTCTTCAGCTCTGCTGGACAATTGGGAACTGATGCAGCACACTGATACTAATTTTAAGTGAAACTCTAGCAAGGCAAACTTGAAATAACATTGCTTGCAGCCTGAACCAAGAATTCTGTTTAAATTGATATTTCATCTGTGCATATACACACTAAGCTCAACACAAACCATTCCTTCATTAAGGCTCAAGAATTTCTACTGCCGTTCAACTTCTTCAAGTTTTAGGTTTGTCAGAATGATTATTGGTCACCAAGTCCTTAGCTGTGCCTCCAAGTTCTAATTAAATTTGAGGTTTTTGTCTTGAAACCAATGGAGAATAGTTAACTACTGATTATATGTTGGTTGATACAAAATAGCTAGTTTCGTAATGGCTTGCAATTAAAAATTCAATATCTTATCATCCTCAGCCAGCAATTTGGCTGGAATCAGACATACACTGTCCTGAAATATTTGGGTCCATAAGCATACTACTTAGTCAATGCTATCTTCTAGAAAATATGCCTTATTTTTTATTTTTATTTTTTTAAGAATTGGGAGGAGGAGGTGGAAATAGGGGAACATTTGAGAGTAAAATGTGTTAGAACTCAAAATATTAGATGATTCAGCAAAGTAAAATGTATCTTTTTGTTAGCAAAATATGGATACATATTAAATAATTGAAGGGTAAAGTGAACTATCTTAGAGAAATACAATGAAAAAGAAAATGTCTAAATATCACGGTTCTGGTCAAACACGGTGATTTGGAAAACAAAATGCTTTGACATATATTTTACTTGCTAAGTCCCCAAAATGACAGTTGAAAAAAAAATAGATAGGGGCACCTGGGTGGCTGAGTTGATCTCAGCTCAGGTCTTGATTTCAGGGTCATGAGTTCAAGCCCACATTGGGCTCCATGCTGGGCATGGAGCTTACTTAAAAAAAAAAAAAAATACACACACACACACACACACACACACACACACATATATATATAAACACAAAAACTGGAACAGAATGGGAGAGGAAATGATACCAGATAACAGATGTCATCAAAATTCTGAAAGACGAAAAGAAGAGAAATATCTTACTTTGAAGAGTAGACCACCGTTACAGAGGGATATAGTTATGAAATTATGACAAGTGAACTGGCTTGTCCATAGAACCCTAAAAAGCCTGGATTCTTTTTTTTTTAAGATTTTATTTATTTATTTGAGAGAGAGAGAGAGAGCATGCATGCGTGCATGTCGGGGGAGGGGCAGAGGGAGAGGGAGCCAGAGAATCTCAAGTAGACTTCACACTGAGCATGGAGCCTGAGACGGGGCTTGATCTCACGACCCTGAGATCATGACCTGAGTTAAAATCAAGAGTCAGACACTTAACCGACTGAGCCAGGTGCCCTGAAAAGCCTGGATTCTTGAGCTTCCAAGAATCACAGCAAACAGGAGTGAGATATAATGTGGAAAACATGTGGATTGGTTTAAAACTAATTCCCACATCCTCATTCTCATGCCTTTTAGTCAGATGACTATCCTTTCCCCAGCCTTTTAGAAGACAACATATTCGTTATTTTCTGGGAAAACTGAACCAGGAAGAGCTGGGGGCAGAGTGTATCTGTCTGAGCCATCATCATGGTTGTACAAACTGTGTGATCACACAGAGTCCTGCTCTCAGAAAGGACCCATATTTATTTAATACTTTGCTATAATAATCTTGAAATTCTTAGTAATTTTTAACAAAAAGCCCCACATTTTTGTTGCCCTGGGCCCCTTAAATTATGTAGGTGGTCCTGATGTTTGTGGTAGTGAGCTGTGTTGAGGTACCAGACAGAAAATATGGGCATTTCAGGAAGTAAGTGAAGTGAATCTTTAGTCTCCTGACTTTTTACCCTGGCCAGTTTCCAGAGTAAGATTAGTGAGATATATTGCCCACCCATTGCCCTCCGACACACCAAGGCAATAGCCTGGAGAAATGGAATAACCTTAAAGATACAGATTTTAGGGTTTGATGGACTTCCCGTAAGAATCAGATCTGCTACTCAATCACTCTACTAGGAAGACTTCAAGTCAGAAAGAACCTCCCTGCTTCTAGAGTTTCTATCAGCTGTTTAATGCCCTACTTTACAATTCAAATTGATAGGCAAGGATTATCAGTTACTTAAGGAAAGCTTTCAACATGTAAGAAACTAAAAGAGAGAAACTTCAGAAAAATTGATTTAACACAGGGAACAGAATAAAATTTTAAAATACAAAATCTCTTATCAATTCTTTTTGAGAGTTAAGAGAAGAGACTATAGCTATGAAATAAAAATAGGATGCTATAAACGGGAGTAGGGATAAGAAAACAAAAAGCAAAAATAAGCTTACAAATTAAAAATAGGATAGTCAAAAAAGAATCAATAAAAGGATTGGAACATAGAATAAAAAACATACCCCCAAAAGAGAGAGAACAGATAAAATGAAGCATAGGGAAATGTCAAATAAATCATAAAGAAAATTTCCCATGATAGAAGGATATGTGTCCTCATGATTGAAAGAGGTCATTGAGTGATAAAAATCCACACCAAGAGGGGAGCTTGGGTGGCTAAGTAGGTTGAACATTGGGCTCTTGATTTTGGCTCAGGTTGTGATCTCGGGGTCCTGGGATCAAGCCCCCTGTCAGGCTCTGTGCTTAGCAGAGTGTCTCCTTTTCCCTCTCTTTCTGCTCCTCCTTATGCTGTCTCTCTTTCTCTCTCTCTCTCTCTGAAATAAATAAGTAAGTAAGTAAGTAAATAAATAAATAAATCTTAATGAAAATCTACACCAAGACCCTCACCGCCCCCCCATCACACCCCATTGCAACACCAAAAAGTAAATGGAGTCTGTAAAGGATGAGTAGTAGAAATGGCATTGGACTTGTAGCCGTCACATGCCAGGAGACTGCAGAGTTACACCTTCAAAATGTAGCCTGGAAATGATTTCCAAACTTGAATTCTTTACCCTACCAGCCATCAGTATTGGCACCAGGTATAAATGATAAATTTCCATATATAAAAGGACTCAGAAAATGTACTTGCAAGCACTCTTTCTGAGGCAGCTACTAGCTTGTGTACTTAGCTACACAGAAAGATAAAGGAGGGGACTTGGGACCCAGGATCCAGGGAATCTCATGCAGATGAGAGGTGAAAGATAAATCCATGGCTAAATCCACGAGAGAACAACCAGGTTAGATTGAAGCAGTAAGTTGAAGAACTGCAAGAGAGATGAACTCCAGGGAAAAAATAAATGGGCACCGAGGGTGTGTGAAAATATTGAGCATTTGAACAAAAACATCTGCAGGCCTTTGACAGCTCTCTCAGAACATTTAAAGAGAAAACAAAGAAAACATTAGTAACAGAACATAGAAAGGAAAGGGGGAAAATGGCCACTACTAGCCAAAGGAAAAACAAAAAGAAATATAAGAAGGAAAATACAATTATGTACACTCTGTCTCTGTAGTATAACATGCAAATAATTATAATAATGCACAACCCAATAGTAAAACAATTGAGTTGGGATTGGTTCAGTAGTAGTGGTGGAAGGATTGGACAAAGTATAGGGGTGTTTTAGGAATAGAACTAAAAATCCTTAGCTATTTTAACGAGAAGAAAACAAATCAGTATAAAATTGAAAAAAATAACAGTAAAAAATTGTTTGCAATGATGGGAGAGTATAACAGAATAAAATTAAAAAGGATAATTTTTACTACAGATAAATCACACCTTGATAAATAGTGAGATCAACTTAAAACAAGTGATAGAAAAAGTTTTGTTTCAACAGTCTTGCACAATTCACAGTGCTCACCACAGATTCGTACCTCTGAAACAAATAATACAATATATGTTAAAAAAAAAAAAAGAAAGGAGAAGAAGAAGATAGCAGGAGGGGAAGCATGAAGGGGGGGAAATCGGAGGGGGAGACGAACCATGAGAGATGATGGACTCTGAAAAACAAACTGAGGGTTCTAGAGGGGAGGGGGTGGGGGGATGGGTTAACCCGGTGATGGGTATTAAAGAGGGCACGTTCTGCATGGAGCACTGGGTGTTATACACAATGAATCATGGAACACTGCATCAGAAACTAATGATGTAATGTATGGTGATTAACATAACAATAAAAAATTTTAAAAAAAGCTTTGTTTCATTCACTAAGGGAGTTCCTCTAAAGTTTATAGAGAAATAGTTGATTATAGGATGAGATTTCTTTAAGAATTTTTAAAATGTGGGCTCTCTGTCTTATCGTTATCATTTTTATCTGTTACATGGTGTTTAAATGGCCCTAAAAGAAGATGTGGCATCTCTATTCATAATACTCAGATGCATGGCTACAATGTTCTGTTGCTCCCACAGGTGACCTCCATCAACATGAAGAGAATGAAACAAAAAAAACCCTCTTCTCTGCATTTTTTATCCCTTCCTTTTCCTCTTGCTTAATGGCTGTTTTATTCCCATAAAGGTAAAATGCTGAGAATATTCAAAGACTTTCTCAGGAAGGGTCAATTCATGAAACAAGAGTTGCTGCAATGTGAAAATTGAACACATTAAGTCTGATAGGTAAACTTCAAAAAGAAAGATATTCATGTTTCCAAAAGTCCGTAAGGTGCACATTTGCAGCATTTTGTGTTACAGCAAAAGACTAAGGAGAAGACTGTTTAAAATACTGTTCATACTGCTATACTCTCTGTCACTGAAAATAATGACAGAGAAACAGGTATGCTGCTATAGAATGATGTTTAAGACATACTGCTAAGCTAAACAAAAAATAAAACAAACAACCAAACCAAGAACACATGACATGTTGCAGAACTGTGTGTATGGTATACTCAACCCTGCATGAACTGGCTAAGGGGCCATAAGTTTTTTTTTTTTTAAGATTTTATTTATTTATTTAATTGACAGAGAGAGAGAGAGAGAGAGAGAGAGAGGGAACACAAGCAGGGGGAGTGGGAGAGGGAGAAGCAAGCTTCCCACTGAGCAAGGAGCCCGATGTAGGGCTCCATCCCAGGATCTGAGCCGAAAGCAGTTGCTTAACCAACTGAGCCACCCAGGCGCCCCTAAGATGCCATAAGTTTTGTTGCTTTGGGGCAGAGGCTCTGAGACTTGAGTGTTAGCATGAAGGACCAGATTTATCTATTATCTATCTATCTATCTATCCATCTAATCTCTATCCATCTATCTATCTGTCTATCTTGGTTGGTCAAGTCTAATGATGCCAAATCATTAGATGAGCTTTCCTTGGGGTCAGTGAAAACATTCTGTACATGGGAAAGCCTTATGTAACTCAGAGTGATCAAAAAAAAAAAAAAACAGCTATTCCCCATCCACCTAAAAAAAAAAAAAACCCACAAACTTGCTCATAGGTTATTATTTATTCAGATTCCCATTGGGTAGTCTAAATCCCACAACTTCCTAAGGCAAACGTGGGCTACAACTCTCAATTTTAAGAATCCTTAATATTTTCAATGGATTTAACATACGGTCCAAAACAGGATCGTCCGCAAGACCAGGTTTATTTTTTATCATTTATTTTCATGTTATTTTCTTTTTTTATAATTTTCTTTTTGTTTCTTGAATTAACTGAGGTTTTGCCTTTCTTCCTTGCCAGTTTTCTAAAGTTTCTGCTCTAATTTATCTTTAACATTATTTTTGCCCACCACCACCCATGCACCGTACAACCCTTCGGAAATAAATCACAAGATTAACAAATGTATAAGGAGAGCGTCACTGACTCTGAACCTGCCCGTTTTTGTTTTTGTTTTTTTTTGTTCTGTTTTAGCTCCTGCAGATGGTTTTAGGATTGACTCTCCTAAATTAACCTGAATCACAGAATCCCCACATTGCAGAGCTAGAGAGGACCAGTGTTCTTTCACCAGTATTCAAAGTAAAAATGACAACTTGTATCACGAAGTATAAAATTAAAAAATGGAATCTTAAAAATTAAACAGCAGGTGGATTCCCTAAAGTGTGTTCTGAGCCTGAAGGCAGTGCCTTAAGGATGGTGGGGGGAATGGAGTTGGCAGCGGTAGGGATTGGACAGCTTTCCTTCTTTCCCTGACTCTGCTTCTCAATTGGTTTGTGGTCTTGGAAGAGTCATTTACATTCTCTGGGATACACTTGTCAAATCTGTACAGGGGCATGAATGGACAAGACGATCTATAAAACCCTTTCTGAGCTTATTTTTCGTTGAATTCATTAAGTAGTATTATTTTGTGTCCCTCCATGATTTCTATCAGTGTTTGTAGGGAGAGGGTGGCTAGAAATGGAAGTGGGAGAGTATCAGTTGCACTGCTGGGGGAGAAATACTTTGTCTTTACAGAAAGATACTTCCTTCTGTGCTTCTCAGGTCGAGGGCACCAAGAAGAGGGAGGCAAGCTCCCAGCTCATTCCTGAAATGAATTCCATTTCTGAGCCTGTCTGCCTGCATTTGTATGACATTTCATGGTTTTGCCACTTATAGGCATATGCACTTTAAAATTATGTTCTGGGATGCTTCAGTGACTTCTAGTAGAAAAATGCAAATAAATGTAGATTTCTGTTATTATCAGCTTCATCAAAGCAAACAGGCAGAAGCAAGAACATTATTAGAGTTTGATAAGGGTGTATATTTAAATGATTTCCCCAGAGGACTAGGGAAATATTCATCTCGTTCATTTCCTATTGTAGAGGAGCATTAATTGTTTCTTGTGGAATTACCTGCATACACCACTTGTCAGCCCCACCCTCAAGCCCCCCTCCAGGTTTTTTTTCTTTTATTCCCCTACAAGAGCTGCTCTTTTGATTTCTGAAATGTAATTTCAATAAATGGTCGACTTGAATCAAGACATTCAGGCAGAAGCAGGTGAGAAAAGGCATGAATAACATAATAGAGCATTGGAAGAAGGCAATATTTATATCACAGAAAAATAAAGGAAAACTCAGAGTGCTAGTTCTCCAATTAGGACTAAATGAAAAGAGGGAATTGTGGGGCCTCCTGTTGGATTTTTAGTCTGTACCATATCAGTTACCCTTGAATATAGTTTGGTGTATCATCTGACATTTTTCCTTTAAATAAATCCAAATTTCTTTGCAAGCTGGGGCCTTGTGTATAGCTCAGTATACTCCTAAATGCACTACATTCCCTGACAAACAGAATGCTCCTAATACACTAATGACAATTGACTCCTAATCTCCAACAGGGTCAGAACTGGAAATAGTCATTTGGTAGCAGGCCAGTATATGTGATTATGCTTATTCTAAACATCTAAGTATTCATTTCAGAAAAAAATACATCTTTTACTTTGCTGAGATGTACAACGCTCAGTAATCAGATGATTACTTCCAAAAATGTATAAAACACTACATCATTCTTAAGTGCCTTTTATTCTAGAACAAAATGTCTAAAATTGCTAGGAGTTAGTTGGACAGTTAGGTAGTCAGGGCCAGGGTCCCCAGCAAGAAAATATGGAGTCAGGACAGCTGAAATAAAACATCACTGACATTGTGTTTTGCAGCTTAGACAACACCGCACTGACATTCTGCTTTGCAGCCTTTGCAGAGATGAGTTCTGCGTAATGTCCTAAAATAAGACAATTAACCACAAAAGCATTTGTCAGTATCACGGGCAAGGGGCAGTTAAGACATAAAACAAAACAAAACAAAAAAAATCAGCACGTGGACATTAACTTAATAGGTAGACAGATACATGACCAAAGCCCTGATTGGCACAACTCAGCACACCCTGATTACTCAAGATAGTTCCACAAAAGAGCTCATAAAATCCCCTAAACTTTGAAATTCCGGGGGCAACCCTCTGGGGCCCCCCTTCCTGTCTGGGAGCATCGTATTATTTATTGCTCAATAAACATTGCTTTGCTGCCTACCACTCTTTGGCTGATCTACCTCTTCATTCTTCGAAGCGCCGTGACCAAGAACCCGGGCCATAAGGGGACAGAAATCTTATAACAAAATGAAACGAACTGTATTTCGAAGGACAAAGAGATTTCAGGAGAAATTCCATAACAGATGGGTAGTTTTAGCCTGATTTCTCTACCTTGACCTATCAACCATCTACCTTGGGAAGTTTTGAAATAACATCATTTTAATACTGGTTTTCATTAGTACTGGATTAGACTCATCAAGGCATTGCAAAAAGATTACTGGACAGGAAGGAGGAGCTTGAATTCTGATTTCAGCTCTGTCGTCCATGAGCTGGGCAAAACAGGTTAAGTCACAGACCCTTAGCACAGAAAGTAGATTTTAGGAGAGCCCATTCCCTGGGGAGGTGGTCCTCAAGCTTGCGTTTCTATCAGAATCACCTGGGAGGGTTTGTTAAACAGGACTGCTGGGCTCCACCTCCAGAGTTTCTGATTTAGTGTATCTGGGGTGGGGGTGAAAATTTGCGTTCCCAATGAGTTCCCAGGTGAAACAGATGCTGCTGGCCATCTCACTTTGAGAGCCACAGCCTTAGGGCAAGAGACCACGTTCTTCCTGGCTAGCTCTTGGCTCCCTTCACATTCCTGGGCTTCCTGGGGCCTCTCTGAGGCTCTCCCTGAGGGCTGCTCTGCTTCAGGAGCCCCCGCTGAGAACAACAATAACCAGAGACCCAGCTCTTTTCTTCCCTTTCCTTCTAGGGAAGCCTCAAAGTCCCGGGAGGAGCCACTTTAAAGGGCTCTCAACCGCTGCTCCCCGGAATATCAGCGCTCAAAGTAAATGGTCAGGCCTCGTCTAGCGTCTAGCTACCCCCCCCGCCACGCAGTCCCACAGCTGAGTGTTTGCCTCTGGCGTGTCACACGGTTCCCGCCCTCCCTTGGTCTCCAGTGGAAGGCTCTCTGCTCAGAACTCCTTGCCTGGGACTTGGTGAGTCACCGGGCTTATTAGCTGGGCAACACCTTTACTCTCAGGGCAGTTTCACCAGTTCGCTCTTGAGGGCTCTTGCAAAGCTTATTTTCTCAAGCTCTCAAACCAGCACAGCTAGTTTAAATGGTCCTGAGCAAAGAAAGGGTAAGTCTTTGTCTGGGGGAGGGGTGTGGGGAGAAATAGGAAAGAAAGAAACAGTGTGCCTCGTTAGTGATGCACGAAGAGCCCTAGCTTGCCTCTTCAATAATTCAAGCTCATCGTTGAGCCCATAACGTATTGTGGAGAATGGTTTGCCAATGAATGTGCTGTGTACGCTCCCCTCTGGAAGTGAAGCAGAATAATTAAGGGATAGATCCACAGGCCTGGCCCTGGCAGGCCCTCCCCTCTCCCCGGGGGCATCTTGCCTTCTTTAACCGCCATCCTAGGTGGTTTTTACTAAAATCTTCACTACATGGAAGACAACTAATAAACATGATTTATCCTAACTCCAGACTCTACTTTCTTAACCGCCCCCCCCCCATTTTAGGGACTTCCTAGGGCTCCAGAATGTATGTGGCTTCAAGCCCAACCCCTGCTGCCTGGCTTTCTTCCTGTTGATGTCTCCATAAAGCCTCCACGTTAGCCTGGCTGACTTCTTCCCTGAACTCCAAATGTGCTGCTGTGTGCTTCGTGACTCAAAGCATTTGTACGGGCTCTTCGTGCCCTCTGAACTACCTTCCTGAACCTTCCCAGTTTCTCTGTCCTCCCTCCTCTCTGCCCCCCTACCCCAGGCCGGTGTCATCTACTCCGCAAAGTCTCCCTTATGGCTGTGATCCACTGATCTGAGTTTGTTCTTTGCTAGATAGACACCATATGTGTGCTGCCAACACTATGTGTTTGTCTCAGATCTTGTTGAGTGGGGGTTAGACTTGTCTCCTTCTTGTAAAAGAAGTCTATGGGCCAGGATTTTATCTTGTACATCTTTTGTAGTTTAACAGAGTTTTGTTGTGTTGGTTGTCTTTTGGTAGATGCCCAATAAGCATTGACAATTAGTGGACTTCTTTGAATCCATGCTCCTGTATTCCTTCTGCCAGTGTTTCTGCATGCACATGATATGCACAGTAAATGCTATAAAAACAGTGGCTACTCAATCTGTTGCTATAGCTGTTATCCCGTGAGTAGTCGCTGGCTACCTATTATCTTCCCATCCCACTCACCAACCCTTTTATCTAAAACCTTAAGGAAAAGGTCCAGAGAAGGTTAGGAAAACTGCATAAAGGAACAGAGTTATTAATTGGTGGATGTGAGATTCCAAACTCGGGCCCATCTAACTTTACAGAGCGTTCCTTCCTCAAGACTCCACCCCAGGCCTGGATGATTAGGACAAGAAGTACCTTAGTAAGGAGAACAACCTTGCCCAATGTCACACTGAAGCCATTTATTGAAGAAATAGACAAAAATGTGTACATTTTCCTTGTTCTCATATACAATTATACCTGGAAAATGGAAAGTAGAAAACCACCCCCTTCTGCCTTTGTGTTGGTGAACTCCAATCTAAGATGGAGGGCCCACCTTCTGTATTGGCTTTGGTTGTTTTTTTTTCTACCCCCCAAGTCTATCATATAAGACATGAGACATGTGAGGTGATAGTTTAGATCTTTTCAGTGGCTGAAATGAGTCTATTTTAATGAACAGGGGTTTTATAATGCCTGATTCCTCCTAAGTCTCTGTGGGAGAAACTGCATGAAACACCCTGCCTGATGTTCCCAGGGGAGCCAGGCCTTATGATTATGTATAAGAAGTTCCTACAACTGCTTTAACTAATAACATTTTAATTTAATGCATTTTATATTTCCATATTTATTGTGCTCCAGTCGTGTTTTATGAGGAGAGTGAACGTGGAAACTGATGTAGCTGGCATTTAGTATGTATGCACAGTATACTTTCCTCAAGAGGTTGCCCTGCTGAGCATAAATGTAAAATAAATACAAATAAATTAAACTCTTTGATAGGCCTCCAGAGTGCCCCAGCCTAGATGATCCAGTCATCCCCTTCTTTCCACTTAAAGAATTCTCTGCAGAAACAAACTGTTTAGAACCAAATTCCCTTACAAAATTGGATTTCCTCTTTCAAGCTTATGTGACAAGCCATGTTGCTTGTCAAATACCCTGCATAATGATTCCAGTTCTGCTGCTCTTTAGCTGATGAAGAGTCTTTGCTTGGAAGAAGGAAGAGCGAGAAGGGAAAGGCTGCTAGAGAGTCCAGCCTGTCCGTGTTACAGCTGGGATAAGGAAATACCTGGTTTGCAAAGAGAAGACTTCGATCTTCGACACACCCACGCAGGGATTGGGAGGAGAAGATGCTCACTTTCCAGAGAATCTCTGAGACTGGAGGATGCACTAAGGGGGAGCTGCAAATCCTCTGACCAGATTTCAGTTTGTGATTACCTAAAACAATAATAAGAAATGGATACTTCACACCAATTAAACTGCAATTGAACTGTGCTTTCTAGTCACTTCACATCATAAATTTATATTCACTCCAGCTTGTGATTTTTGCCTTCTTCGGAATTAAAATACATGCTCTTTTTCATTTTCAGAATGCTGTTAACTCTGGAAAAGAAAAAAAAAATCATCTCGTCCTTCCCCTTCATTGAGAATCCTTTCTTGCTACGATCCAAAGAGAAAAGGGTAAGCTTTTTTCTTTTCCAGTTAAAATATATTCAAAATAATTTTTAGATATCAAAAGTAAAACATTTTGGGAGTTGAAGCTATTCATTCTAGATTAACAGAAAAGTAATTTGGAAGCAAGTGTGAATATCAGTTGATATCCATATAAACAGAACAAAGTACTCCCGTTCCCCAAAATCTTCAATATGTAGAACAGATTTAGATGGTCTGTATGCAGTAGGTAGATCTTTAGAGCATAATGGAGAGAAGAGCATCCAGCTTCAAAGTTCTCCACGAGACAAGAATAAATCTCAGCTTGTAAATTCCTGCTGCAGTCTCTCAGAGCCAAGTCCATAGCCTTAGTGCCCAGTGGCATTAAAGAAAAGGAAAGTTGCTCTTCTGGAGTGGTCTGGAATGACCTAGTCAGGGGCTTGATGACTTTCAAGATTTCTGCTGGTCCTACGATTCTATTAATTTACATCTTTATCATTTTGCATCTTAATTATCAGATGTTATGGTGGCATATTCTAAGCATGAAACAAGGAAAAGGGAAAATGGAATCTAATGTAAGCTGTCTGCTGTTGTCCAAGAACTATGTTATTGTATCTTGTTTTATTTCCTCTAAAACAATAAGCATCGTCCTATAATCCATTTTTCATAGTTGAAGAGCCTAAAGCTCTAAGAAGTTAAGTAGCTAAGTGTGTCAGTGGTGAAGGTGGGGCTGAAACCAAGAATGTGTGACTGTGTGTTCTCTCTGCCTCGCCACCGGGGCACCTGGAGATTAGAGACGGAAGGAGGTGTGCCCCAGAATGTCAAGGGGAAGGTAGAACTTCAGTGGGACTTGAAAGAAAAGTGGTGTATGGGCAATTCGAAAGCCAGGGAATGTCACATAATAAGGGAAAGGATGTTTGCAAATTCATAGCTGTAAAATGAGCTGAGAAAGTGAGTAAACTAGTTAAGTTGGAAGAAAAATGTCATAGGAAGCATAGGGTAAGAGAGAAGACAGACTAGATCAAACTTTTGTCATTCATTTTTGCGGGGCTCAAAAATATGTCCCCTCTGTCTTTTCTCAAGATTGGTGTCACTAGAGGAAGTCAAATCTGTGCCCAGCTTGCTACCAACTTTGGATAAGGAGTCTCTGCAGAGATAATATTTAGATAAAACCTAAGAGGAAGCTAAGAGCAGCCTGGGGTGCTAACAAGGGAGGAAAAGTTTAGCACGTTCGAGAAAATAAGATGAAGGCTGCTGGAGCACAGTGGGCTGCATGGCAAGTGGCACAAGGACACAGGGGAAGGGTCACATTCAGCCTCGTGGGCCATGGTAAGAAGTCTAATTATGTATGAAGTTTACAGGGAAGCAACTGAGGGTTTATAAGCAGGGAAATAAAATGATCCACTCTGGTATACCTGAAACGAATATAACATTGTGCACCAACTATGCTCAAATAAAAAAATAAAATAAAACAAAATGACCCACTCTGGTGGTGGGGTGAAGAAAAATTTGAAGGAGGGTGTAAGTCCTCTCTAGACAATTGGATTAATCCAGGTCTAAGATCATGGGGTTCTGAACGAAGGTGGTGGAAATGAGGATGGAGAGAAGTGTATGGGGTTTGAGACATGTCCTGAGGATAGATTTGTCAGCGCTTGTGATGAAACAGATTTGGAGTAAGGTAGAAACCCATCAGGAAGGGGTTTCTGGCTTGAGAAACTCAGAAGTTAAGGTTATGATATATTATGTTGAAGAGTCTGTGAGTCATTTAAGAGATGTCATTGGATATTTCTCCAGCTTGAACTGGAGCTACAAGGTTTCATAGCTGGCTTTGTCCTTAGACCGATACTGAGATCAAAATAGGAGTAGGGTTGCCCAATAAAATATAGGATATCCAGTTACGTTTGAATTTTGAATGAACAATGAATATTTGGGGGGGCACTTTTTATTGTTTGGGACATACTTTCATTAGAAATTTATCAATGGGGACGCCTGGGTGGCTCATTCAGTAAAGCGTCTGCCTTTGGCTCCGGTCATGATCCTGGGGTCCTGGGATCGAGTCCCGAATTGGGCTCCTTGCTCAGCGGGGAGCCTGCTTCTCCCTCTGCCTGCCGCTCCCCCTGCATGTGCTCCCCCCAACAAATAAATAAAATCTTAAAAAAAATTTATCAATAGCTTATCTGAAATTCAGTAATAACGGGTGTCCTGTTTTTTCATGTGCCAAATCTGGGAACCCTATGTATGAGCTTCACTGCTTTTCATCTCTGTTCCCCTACCTACCTCGGTTTCCACCTCGGTGCTCTTGTCCTTCCTTCTTTTCACAGGGAGAGAAGGTTTCCATTTTCCTTGGCAAGCCTAATTCTATCATCTGTGCTACCTGCTCCTGGGTTCTGATGTCACAATCATCTCTTTTCCCCTTTGTTATTTCGAAGCATTTCATAGTGTTGTGTGTGTGTTTGTGGGTGCACGCACACGTGTTTCTTCTTTCTGTCTTATGTTGGTTGATGGGTAGTTTTAATCACTTCCTCTTTTCTTCTAAAACTTTCACTGCCAAAATAATTTTCAAATGCCTTATTCACTTTTATGTCTTCTGTCTCTGAGCTTTGGGTAGTGAATCAGACCTATTAATAAACACCACTCTCCATGTCTCTCCCTATTTAGTAAGAGAAGGCTAGCAGCCTAACAGCTAACAATGCCTTCAAGTTTTACTGTGTTTATATTATTTTCAAAGTGTTCTTACTTTATGAGGTTGTTTTGTTTAACATTCCAACTATGAAATATAAAACTGTGCTTTAGAAGGATAGGAGAAAAACTGAGGACCAACTAAATCATCTTAAATCATTCATCTCAAAGATGAATGGGAAACTGATGTCTGGGGAATGACCTGCAGGGCACAACTCAACAGTATCCAAGCTGGAATTCAAATCCAAGGCTCTTTTCCCAGACAACCTAAAGCCAGATAAGTATAGGACCAGGAAATAAAGACCAAAGGCCAAGTTTAGTGAATATGTACAATAGGATCCCAGTAGGAACCCAGTCTGAAATGCCACAGGTTAGGCCCATTGGATGAACATGAGATCCTTTGTCTCCATTTATTCCACAAAACCTTTTGTGAGTTTGTCTTCTCTCCTTGATGGGGCAAATTTCCACTTGGAGGTCAAGGTCTTCCCCTGCAATTGTGTGGCTAGCTCTGTTCTTGAGGTGACATTGTCAAAAACCACCTGTTATTTCAGGATACTGAAAAGAGTTCAGATGCTCAGCAGGGCATCCTGCCTTTCCTCCAGCAACATTTCTCTCCATACCCTTGCATGGCCTGAATAGTCAACCCACACTGGTTTCCTGAATAGAGAGTCTCCCTCTCGGAGGGGGTGGGCCGGGTAATAAGAGAAAGGCATTCCTTTCTTGTCTATCTGGAAAGCTCCAGCACTCTTTTCCTTGGAAGTTTCTCCTAATCTCTTGGGAAAAAGTTAAATTGTCCATCTCTATTCCCTTGTCATTGGGTTTACAGTTTTTGCAAAGACAACCTTAAAACATCTGTACTACATGAATAAAAATGTGCCAAAGTCCAAAAGCTATAGTTTGAAAGAAAGCATCCATATATCAGAACAAAGTTCAAAGACAAGTGCCATGTTTGGTAAAAAATATTTGCCATAAATGTAATATGCAAAAGATTAATGTATGTAATAATCTCTACAAGTCAATAAGACAAAAATTAAACCACAAAGAAGTATGATACAAAATAGGCAATTCACAAAAGGGCAAATCCAAATGGATAGTAAGAGAAATGAAAATGATCCCAATAATGAAATAGAATTTCATTCATTTGGCAAAAATTAATAAGTTTAGTATCAACTGTTGATACACCTGTAGGAAAACAGGAACTCTAACCCTACATTGGTGCATATATGTAGCCATTATGGAAAGCAATCTGCCATAATCTCTCAATATTTTAAATGAGCATACTCTTTCACAAGCTCACTTTGAGGTATCTGTGATTCCAAAGAAATAAACCGTACATATGCACAAGGTAGCATTCATAAAGACACAGCTGAAAATTTAGAAACAGCTAAAATGTTCACCAAAAAGATAATGGTAAGATAAATAATAGTATGTTGGGATAAGTAACAGTTAAATAAAATGAGATAGATTTACATCCTGACATGGAAAGTTCTCCAAGTGAGAGATTTTCACTCCAAGCATTGAATGAAAAAAAAGAAAAAAACAAAAAGAAATACACAGATTGACATGTAAAGATCCTATCGTTTATGTGAAACTAGTCAAGTCCAAACAAAGGAAAACAAATGAAACAAACTGTGTATTTTGATAGATCCATATATTACATAAGTGCTATTAAAACTAAAATGTTTAGGGGCACCTGGGTGGGTCATTCAGCTAAGCACCTGACTTCAGCTCAGGTCATGATCTCAGTGTCTTGGGAGTAAGTCCTGCTTAGGGCTTCACACTCAGCGTGGAGTCGGCCTGGGATTCTCTCTCTCTCTCCTTCTGCCCCTCCCCCCTGCTTGGGCATGCGCTCTCCCTTTCTCTCAAATAAATAAATAAAATCTTAAAAAAACAAAAAACTAATGTTTACAAGGACAGTACCAAACTCATAGAATGGGTAACTGTAGAAAGATTGGGACTGGTGTAGGCAATCAAGGAGAAATTTAGCTTTATTACTAGTTAGATTTTCATGTTTTTCCCAGTGAGAACAATCCATTTCTAATATGTAAATTTAAAATAAATCATTTCAAAAGTGAAAGTCCTGCTCCTCACCCTAGAATTCCACTTATTCCCCAGAAATGTGCAAAAATCTGCAAGTATAATTTTAGCTTTGCTTATTTCTCCTTACATTTCTATTACTGTTTGCTTTCTATATTTTAAATCCATATTGTGAGGTGCAAAAAACTCATTTTCTCATCTTTTTGACAAATTCATTTTTTATCAAATGGGATATGTCTTTTTGTTCCATTTCTTTTTTTTACCTAAAATTCTATTGTTTGATATCAATAATTCTATATTTGTTTTTTCGTTGTTGTTTAAATTTGCCTCATCAGTTCTTATCAATTCTCTGATTTTAACACTTTCTCTGCCATTTTTTGTGTTATCTGCAACCAGCGTGCGTCTGATTTTATTTTGAAATTTTACTTAATCTAAGAGTAAATTGATTTTACTCAATTTTACTCTGCCTTTTTATTGTGATCACTTTTCTATGATTGAGTTAATTCTTTCAATCATTTTTCCTGTTTACTTTATGTTCTTAGTGTTTCTTTTTTCCTAACCTGCCATATGCTGAATTGATTACCACTTTTTAAAGTTCATTTTTCCTTTATTATTATTTTTCAAGTTGTACATTCTGTGTGGAGGTTCTCAAATTTTAGAGCACAGCAGAATTATCGGGGGGGATTTGTTGAAAGAGTGACTGCTGGCCCCGCTTTCGGAATTTCTGATTCGTTAGTTCTGGGATGGGCCCCATAATTTACATTATTAATAATAATAATAATCATTAACAAGTGATAATGATGTTGCACAATACTTTACAGAACACTTTGAGAACCACCGCTTTAGTGGGTACTCTTAAATTTTTAATACAAAATCGCTTTATGTTTCCTATAAATATCTTTCTAATCAATATTTTTACCTTCCCTGCAAAATGGTAAGAATCTTATCACTGCCCCCATCCCTTTTCCAGGACGTTGGTAACACATAAGATTTTACTGATAGAATCTGTATAATATTTTTATGTTATGCAACATAACAAAATCTTTCTTGAATTAGAAGTTTTACTTCTTTGCTCACCAGTATTTCCTGTATCACAAGGTGTAATGATACAGAAGTATTAGTGATACAATGATACATGAGTTTTTTTTCTTTTTCAGATTCTTTTTTTAAATTTGTTTTAGTATATCTTGATTTTTTTAAATGGGCTCAAGGGAGGTAAGCAGGTTTTTGCATTGTCTTAGTATACCTACTATGTTTTAATTATTTAAAAAGTAAAGTTTACTTTTTAGAGCATTTTTAGATTTGCAGAAAAATCATGAGCATAATACAGTTTCCATATATCCTGTACTATTTCCCTTATTATTAACATCTTACATTAATATGATACATTTGTTAAAATCAATGAACTGATACGGCTACATTATTAATAACTAAACTCCATATTTATTCAGATTTCCTTAGTTTTTAGCCAAGGTCCTTTCCCTGTTCCAGAATCCTATCTGGGATATCGCTTTACATTTTCTAATCACCATGTTTCTTTAGGTTCCTCTTGGCTGGGACAATTTCTCAGACTTTCCCTGATTTTGGTGACATTGACAGGTTTTTTTTTTTTTTCATTTTATTTATTTATTTGACAGAGAGCAAGAGAGCACAAGCAAGCAGAGCAGGAGAGGGAGAAGCAGGCTCCCTGCTGAGCAAGGAACCTGACAAGGGACTCCATCCCAGAACCTGACCATGGGACTCCATCCCATGACCCTCAGGATCATGACCTGAGCCAAAGTCAGACGCTTAGCCAACTCACCCACCCAGGCACCCGATATTGATGGTTTTGAGGAGTATAGTCAAATATATTGTAGGATGTCCGTCTATTGAAATTTGTCTGATATTATTCTCATGATTAGACTAGGATTACAGATTTTGGTGGGAGAAGACTGCAGAGGTAAAGTGTGATTTTTATCACAATATATCAAGAGTTCATGCTGTCAGCATAACTTACTACAAGTGAGAATGACCTGATCACTGGCTGGAGTGGTGTTTGTTTGTCAAGTTTCTCCATTTGTAAAATTACTCTTTCCACTGCCCTTGAATAATGTAGTCTTTGGAAGGAACTCACCAGTTATAGCCCTCACTTAAAGAATAGGAAATTATGTTCCACATCCTTGAGGATGGAGTAACTACATAAATTATTTGGGATTCTTCTGCACACAAGATGTGTCCCTTCTCCCCATTTATTTATTCACCCAATCATTTATTTATATCAATATGGACTCATGGATATTTATTTTATATGTAGGTTTATAATCCAAATAGCACGTTATTTATTTATTTTTTGTTCAAAATTGTTCAGCTTTGTTTATCTTTTTCTTAGCACTGCCTTACTTTCTGACACTACTTTCGGGTTTGTTTATTGGAAGTTCATTCAGTTAGAGCCCCTGTGTCCTTTGACACATTCCCATCATTTAAAAATTCTTTTTCTTGGTGCTGCCTTACTTTCTGATGCTACAAGATGCTCCAGGCTCATTTTCTAAATGTACTACTTCAGACCTATAATCAGCCATTTCTCCCAGGAGCCCTAGTTCCTTTTATTTGAGAATGGTATTAGAAACCAAGATCTGAGGCAAGGTTTGTTCACTGGAGTTTCCTTGCCTCTAAGGCTTCTTGGCTGAAGGAGCAAGAAGTCATATGTATGTGTACTGATCTGTATATCTATAGATATAGATAGATTTAGATTTAGATATACATATATAATCTATATTATATATAATCTGTATCCATCTATATCTATATATCTATAGATACATAATACCCATCAGTGTCTATATTAATCTAAACACGAGTTCATACTGATATCTCCAACTCCAATCCATTACCACAAGGATTGTTCAAACCTCTTCCCCTTGATTATCTGTTAACTTCCATCCGGTAGAGGGAACCCTGGCTTTCATTATCCTATATCTATTTACTTAATGTTTAATTTCATTATATGTGCATCCTTGTATCTTGAATCCTTGAGTGTTCTTCCAGTTGTTGAGTGGGTTGCCGTTCCTTTGAGTTATTGGTTCTCTTCAAATGTCTGGTTTTATTTGCCAGTTATGATCCCAGCTTTCCTTACTGTGGATGCCTGTTCTGACTGCAGAAGCCTGTTTCTAGAGTCTTTGGGAGTTTGACTACATATGTTACTGAAGAGGTGCCTCATGCTTTGTATTTCAGGCAAAGAATCTCTGTTTTTCCTGGAGTAGCCAGTCACCTGAGACATCGCCCTACTTTTCATTCCCAATGGTAAATCCCTGGTCAGAAAAAAAAAAAAAAAAAAGCATAAAATAGAGAAGGTTCCAAGCAGCCTGCTATTCTAAAAAAAAGTTCCTAAGTTAAGCACCCTGATGATTTCCCCAGAGCCCTCTCATTTTCTCTAACTTAATCAAACCTGAGCCTGAACAACCTCTGAAATTAGCCTCCCTTTGTAACCATCTTTTTCTACATGTTTTGGTCTGGTCTGTGGTCTTTTCCCTTCATCCAATTTATCCATGTTCCATTTTTCAGAAAGTCTTAAGCATTTTTAGTTTGCTAATTTCTTCCTATTTTCCAGATTTTGTGAACTAAAGAGAAAAAAAGACATTTATTGCAATTTGGAGTTTATCCAGATCATTTTTCTTGATGACCAACTTCAAGAGAGCAAAAATAGTCATCATATCTCTATCACCATTAGGGAGTACAGCCTTATACTTAGCAGATCTTCATTATATTATGTACCATTTAATAAATATATGAATAAATAACATACATATAATAGCTCTCCTGTATCCTATTTAGGGGTTACAGTTATTCAGCAATTCTATCTACATACCTAATGGGAATATCTTTTCTTTAGTTTGGCATGAAATGAATTGGGGGAAGGAAAAGAGAAAAGAAGGAAGAAAAAAAATACCAAGAAGTAAAAAGGTTTCTATTTCTGAACACAATTGCGCAGAAGAGACTCTTCCCATATGTTCTCTGACATCTCCATCCCTCTCCCCCGCCACACTGTTCTTCTGCTACGATGCTCATTGGCTGTGCATTGTAGGGGTATGGCATAACATTCCGTTTTAGTTTTTGCTGCCTCACCTTATAAAGGACTTCATTTTTCTTCCTCTGGGTCAAAGGCAGCTATTTTCAATCTGAATAGGCTGGCTGCTCATCTAGCCTCACTCAATCATGGGGCTGATGCAGAGAAAGCAAAGTGTGTGCATTGCATTGTGTGCTGTGTTTTGACTAACTTATTTCTGTACTGGGTTCTAGTCAATGATGTGGTGGAGTGACCCTCACTACCACATTCTTTGGACTGTGGAAAAATAATGGTAAACCTTATAAGAGCCCAGCATTTTTTATTTGCCCCCCTCCATCTAGGTATCTATTAATCATATGAAGAAGTATGAAGCTATTCTTCCTTTCAAGTGAACCTTTCTGAAGTGAGCCATGAAACTTTATTTAAATAATCCAAATTATTAAATTTCTTTCCTTGCTCTTGTTGGTCTTTATAAATTCAAACAATCTTCATCCAAATCATTAAATATCTTGTTAGAGGCCCAGTGACAGTTTGAATAAATCTTAGCCTAGAACCGGAAGCTTGGCCTATGGTTTAAACATTTTTTTAAGACCTTAATATCTGAAAATACTAAAAAATGTAAGTTACTAAAATTTTGGAATCATTACTGATATTGTTGTTATGATTAACCTTAAAAAATAGAAAACTTGGAGTTAAAAAATTAAAATGCACTTCTAGCTCTGCTGAGTTATTTTAGAAAAGTTGAGTAATGTCCCTTATCCTGTTTTCCAACTTTAGAACTATATATTTTCAAAAGTCTGTATTAGCTCTAAAATAATTCCACTTATAAAATAAATTTATATTGCCAAATGCTGGCCATTTATGGATGTAATGAAGTCTGTTGTTACATTGAGGGCAGGGAGCAAGAAGTAGGTGGATCTTACACTGACTTTGAATAATACAGCAAGTTTCTGCTGGTAATTGGTCAATACAAGAAACCTCTTAAAGACAAATGAAAAGTCATTGTAGGGGCACCTGGGTGGCTCAGTCGTTAAGCATCTGTCTTCGGCTCAGGTCATGGTCCCAGGGTCCTGGGATCGAGCCCCGCATCGGGCTCCCTGCTCCGCGGGAAGCCTGCTTCTCCCTCTCCCTCTCCCCCTTCTGTGTTCCCTCTCTGGCTTTGTCTTTCTGTCAAATAAATAAATAAAATCTTAAAAAAAATTAAAAAAGGAAGTCATTGTAAATCTCACGCTTGTGAGATATTCTATTATGACTAACCTGATGAAAATATTTTCAAGGAGCCACTTTCCTTGTGGAAAGTATAAAGAGTACACTGGTAATATGTCTTCACTGGCAAAGACAACCCTGAACGTGCAACCATCTGAGTTTTCATTGTGAAGCATTTTATTTAGTTAGATGTAGCCTGGAGAGAATTAAAAAAAAAAAAAAAGATGAATCATATCATGGGCGGTAATTGGAAGGTGTTTGGTTTTGAGCTACCACCACTGGAATTACCAGGACTTAGAATTTTCTCCTCTAGTAGAAAACTGCAGAGCTGTTCTGCAATCTTTTTGGGAGCCATTAAACTGGTCCGATGGGAGCTGCTCCAGTGGTCTCTGTCTCGGCACCTCCTGGCCTCCTCCGTTAATGCAGCTCCAAAGCTTCACATCTCCAGGCTCCAAATCCTAGTCAAGCTCAATCCTGGGGCTGCAGTGAGGAGAAGAAAGGGACAGTTTCCCATCATTACTGAAATTATTCATGATTTTCCTCTGAGCTAGTCTTATGTTGTGTTTTTCTATATTCTTGGTGAATTGGGACTATCAGCTCCATTGAATGTGAGTCAAAAGGCAAATGATTCCCTCAGCCAAGAATATCTGTCCCATTGAAAACCATCTTTCAGAACTCCCTTCAAGTATTTTGCCAATCTTTGGATAAGTTCCTTTGTCCCCTATTGGTTTAGAGTCTTTATTCCTATGTCCTGGGGACCTTATCACCAGCCTTAACATTTTTCCTGTCTTCAAAATGCCTGGAACAGCACTTTCCAGTGCCAGACCTTCAAAAATAGATATGCAGAGGCGCCTGGGAGGCTCAGTTGGTTCAGCGTCTGCCTTCGGCTCAGGTCATGATCCTGGGGTCCGGGGACCGAGTCCCGCATTGGGCTCCCTGCTCAGCGGGGAGTCTGCTTCTCCCTCCTCCTCCTCTGCCTGTGCTCTCTCTCTCTCTCTCTCTCTCTCTCTCTCTGTGTCAAATGAATAAATGAAATCTTAAAAAAAATAGATATGAAGATTAGGTCTCACTCCACCCACTCCACCCCAGCCCCTGGAGACCACATTGTATGGTAAGGCAGAACTTTTTTTTTTTTTTTAAAGGTTTTATTTATTTATTTGACAGAGAGAGACAAAGCGAGAGCAGGAACACAAGCAGGGGGAGTGGGAGAGGGAGAAGCAGGCTTCCCGCTGAGCAGGGAGCCCGATGCGGGGCTCGATTCCAGGACCCTGGGATCATGACCTGAGCTGAAGGCAGACGTTTAACGACTGAGCCACCCAGGCACCCCAAGGCAGAACTTTTTTTTAAGATTCTATTTATTTGAGAGGGCAAGAGAGAGAGGGGGACGGGCAGAAGGCAAGGTAGAGGCAGAGAATTTCAAGCAGACTCCATGGGAAGCACGGAACCTGACCAGGGGCTCCATCTCATGACCCTGAGATCATAACCTGAGTTGAAACCAAGAGTCATATGCTTAACTGACTGAGCCACCCAGGTGCCTTAAGGCAGAACTTTTTAAGTACAGTGTGAGTTTGCTAACAGTCCCACTTGGATCAAGAAAACAAACTCACTCTAATGATCTGTGAGCTTCCTATATATAACTTCAGAATTTTTCAAACTTATAGAAAAGCACTTCAAATATTTCTTTCCCCCGTATCAGTTCCCTTCTCTTTATTTATACTCCATATCCATGTCTCAACTCAGAATCTAATTTCTATATTATGATGATTATAGAGGTATAGATAGCGAGATAAATAGTGAGATGAACAGATACGTAGATATAGGTATATTGGATAGATAGATAGATCTGATACATCTCTTATCTCTTATCTAGCAAACATCTGGAGATATGTGGAAAAATGGAATCTTAAGATTTGCCTCATTCGTTTATCATGGCAGGTAGAACTCTTAGGCCTACAGCCCCCTCTACTGGGTGGATTTTCTAGATTTATTATGTATACCTCATGCAGGAGGACTTAGCCATCCTTTTTGTGGGCTCTTGATCACGCTCTAACTAACTCAAAATCCTACCCCTGTTCTGACTCATAGGAGCCTACATGGATTCTCAGTTTCAAACTAAACTCTACCTTCACCCATTCAGAAGATTTGGGGTTGAGTACAAAGTCCATGCTGTTAAATTAATTAAACACGGAGACCATTAGGCTGAAGTGGCTCTAACACTGTGGTGGCCTATGTGGGCAACCCAAAATCTAAACCTGTACGAGCTTCAAGGTTACAGAATTGAAACCTAAGGACAGCAATTGCAAACAACCAACTAGACTTTACGTTATAGCTAATGAATACTTTCCTTACTTTGCTTCCGATGCCAACAGGCATGGTCCGAGGACCCAGAGGGGCTCAGGAAAGGACCAGCCAGAGGGTCCTTGGCTTCATGCAGGATGGAAATCAAATGAAAGCCAGCAGGAGGTGAGAGCAGAGTTTATTGAAGAGATAGAGAGGGCAGGTAGACATGAGCGTCTGGGAGCTGGCAAAGATTAAAGAGCCAGATCACGGGTCTTGTTTTTTTGGGGGGCCTGGGGTTTTTACTGAGGGTGATGGTCTGGTATAGGTGTCCCCTCAGGCAACTAGAAACTGGTGAGAACAAAGACAAGGGTCCAGGTGTTGTTCCTGGGAGCCAGGGGGCTCTGACATTGAGATGGCTAGCGCTGGTGGTCGAAATGTGCATATGATGCCTCCTCTGGTCACTCTCACTGGGTCCTTCCTTAGATGTTATCTATTCTGAGGAAATCATTAACTCCTTGTCCCTTACAAGGAGGACACACACTATTTGCCTTACGAGGCATGTGCAAAGTGGGGTGGGGGTGCAGGTCCTAGCAAGAGGAGAAGCAGAAGGAACAAAAAGCAGATTTTTAAGGAGTCCTTCAGTTTCCCTATCTCATTTCTGCCTTTTCTCTATAAAATCTCCTGAAGCTCCTGTCAGTGGAGCACTCCTGACCACTTCCTGTTGGTCACTGCCCTATTCCAATCAGTTTCTGCTCAAATAAATTTAATATTTTGTCTCATTTGTCTTTTAACAATACTCACCATAAAGAACTCTGTTTACTTCTCTTCTATAAAAATCTGGTGTCATTAGCCCATCAGAATCTTCAGGGCCGGAAGCTCATCAATTGATTATTGAACATAATGTATTGGATGCCTGTTACGTACACCATACTAGGATCTGCAGATGCAGAGAAAGCAGAGATGTATTTTGTTTGGTACATTCCCCTACTTTTGTATATGCTTTTAAAAACAACTAATAAACAACAAAATAGAGTAGATAGTTTTTATAATATGTTTCCTAAAACAACTTCAGGTGCCAAAATACTCCCTTTTTCTTAAAAAGAGGACACTAGTTTCCCACACACTACTCCTAGTCACTGAAGTCAGCACAATTTCATATAAGCAAAATCTTGATATCAATGTTCTTCTCTGAGACTTTCACCTGCCCTAGTGTGTGGTTTCTGCCAGCTCTTCTAGGAGGGAGAATGAAAACTCGGTTCACAGTCCTCATAAACATGGGGCTCCTGAGCTTGAGAGCAGGGGGGCACTGCCATACTGGGAGGCCTTTGGTTTGCAGTGGAAGGAGACCTGGCTGAGTTACAGTTTTGGTGAATCCTGACTCTTTGGAGACAGTATACTTACATCTCTCTTTGAGGTAGAAGGGTAGAATTGGCAAAAATGGAAACTAAAAGAAATGTTCACTTTTAAGTCTTCTGGGCAACATGAAACTGAAAATATCAGTAGTGTAGTCTGTGTGTGTTTGGTACAAATAGACACACATTTATGCAATGACTTTAAAATTAATTGTTGAAAGATACACATATATGGAAATGTTACGTCACCCAACATCAGTTATGTTTTTCAGATACTTGTTAACAAAAATGGCGGTGGTTATTATTATCAATCATTATCATCCTCACAGTTGACATTTATTGGTCATTCATTGTTTTGAACTCTTCTCTAATTATTCTTGTGTAGGCAACAGACATGTTGGAAATCAGTTTTGAGTGTTGGTTGTCTTACAGAGATAAAACCCAATTAGTTGAGGGATTAAATTTCAGTGTGTCATTAAACTGGTAACAATACATAAGGGATCTAGATGCTCCTGATAAGAATATGGAGCTTGAAGCATCCTTCAAGCCAGCTACCTGGGCTAGGTAGGTAAGTAACATTGTTTGAAGTCTGAGGAAAGAGGGAGAAAAAAGCCAATCTGTAGAATAAAAGACAGAGTTTTAGAGACAATCTTTTCCTTTTTTTTTTTTTTTCTCTTTCCCTCCCTCTCTCCCCCCTTCACACTTCTCTCCTCCTCTATTCCCCCTCCTTTTCTTTCCTTTTGTTTCTAAGACACAGCTATTTAAAGCCCTTGGACCTTCTCGGGGACCTTTGGCTGGTGCCTTGTTTGGTTTTAGGGTGGGTAGTCCTTTAAACTCAATACAATGGATCTGTTTGCTATTGAATTATTTGTTATAAACCAGGAGCCATATCTGAAGGCAAAAGGCCTCCCTGTTAATAACCCTTAAGAAATACAGTATATACAAAGGGACCAAGTATAAACTATTTCAAAGAGGGCCAGGTGGGCAGCGTTAAGCAGATGGCATAAACATCTCTTTAGAAGTTAGGGATTAGTGTTAAAATTTATACTGAGGAGGACAAAGGTGTTTCAATCTTTATCCTTTTCTAATTCTCCTTGGAATTAGATTTCCTTAAATTAGTGACACTCCGCCAGGGTGGGGGACTTGTAGGAAAGCACACATTGCACCATGCCAGGACCAAAATCCGAGAAGAGCTGCCCAGCTCCTCCTAAGCCTGAGGCTTATTCCTTCCGTCACACTGGTTCTTATCAAAGTCAACTTTCAGGAAAAGGGCCAAGGGTAATTCTTAAGAATGTGACAATGACTGAGAGCTTATAGTTCATCTTTCTACTCCTACTTATATTTGCATTTTAATGGAACATTGTTTTAAACAAAGGGACTGGAACTTTGATCCTGGAATTTTTTTTTTTTAAAGATTTTATTTATTTATTCATGAGAGACAGAGAGAGAGAGAGAGGCAGAGGGAGAAGCAGGCTCCCAAGGAGCAGGGAGCCCGATGCGGGACTCGATCCTAGGACCCTGGGATCATGACCTGAGCCGAAGGCAGACGCTTAACCATCTGAGCCACCCAGGGTCCCTGATCCTGGAATTTTAAGTCTTCTTGGAGAGTTTGTGAGGAGTGTGTGTCCAGGAGGAGGCAAGGATTCTTTTTGGCCCTCCTCTCCTTCCCCTTCCCCTTTTCCTCCAGAATTCATATTATATAGATATCTATCACTAATGAAGACAACTAAATATGAAGCCCAGTTCAGCCACTTGCCAGAAATACCCTTCTGGGCAAGTTTTTTACCCTATCTCTGAATGTCACTTCACTCATCTGTAAAATTAGTAAGGAGTAAATTAAGCCATATGTAAGTTGTTAAAACTCACTTCTGATGTTAGCTCTTCATTAGGCATGACAAGCGTGTGTTTTCCAGAAGTGAACTAAGTGATACTCATCTCTACCCCGCAACCAAAATAAAACCATGCCTACAGTCATCGATTCTCCCAAGTGCATGCACCAAACATTGGCAACATAGCTTGCATTAACTACTGTGGGAAATGTGAAGTGAGCAGCATTTGGGATATTACACATGATTTTAAATCATGATCACAGAAAGAGAAAGTCCTTGGGTTAGAAAATTATTATTAGGGGGCTGGGGGGATGGGTTAGCCTGGTGATGGGTATTAAAGAGGGCACATACTGCGTGGAGCACTGGGTCTTATGCCCAAACAATGAATCATGGAACACTGCATCAGAAACTAATGATGTAGTGTATGGTGATTAACATAACATAATAAAAAATAAAAAAAAGAATATTATTAAACTATAACTTAAAGTATCATTCAAAGGGCTATTGGTAAGGCAGTGTGATAGAGACAAAAAAAGTTGAGGTCAGTGATGGATGGAGGGATATAAGACACCTACAACAAGAAGAAAAGAGGGCCAAGATCCCGAGAGTGAGCTTGGAGGACAGATCCACAGAAAACATCATGCCAAAAGCACATCTGAGCTGCTAGCTGGAGGGGTGCAGGGCCTGGGAGCCTATGCTTGGTATGGAAAGATAAGGTCTTTTCCATGTGAAGGGACTATGAGGCAATCCCAAGGATGGGCACAGCTTTTCTCTTGCTCAGACTGTTCTGGAGAATGGTATTCCAGGCTCTTCTGGCTCAGTTAGTGCAAAGGCAAAACAAAGTGACAGCAGTGCTTACACATTTCAGTCTGGAAGTGCATTTCTGTCATAGAGCTCCCAGTCTTTTTGATCCAGTAGGTTTCTTCTTCTTTTTTTTTTTTTAAGAGTCGCAGCCAGCCTGCCATGATGAAGGCTACCCCGTGGAGAAAGCCAGGAGGCAGGCAATTCCACACACTTGCTCTTTAGGTCGACCTTTGTTAGAGATGATTTGACATTTTCTCTTTTTCCAAGCCCCAAATTAATTCTAGGCGTCTCATCAGTCTGTTTTCAAAATCATGTCATCTTATTTTTCTCTCATCAAACGTAGATTTGGGGTCTTTGCAATACGCACTCGTTTCTAGCTTCCTTGCTGTTCTTCTTGCACAGGGTGGGGGGGGGGGGCACATCCAGAAATTATCAGCGGTTTGTATGGTAGATACTTCAGTCACTTGAATTTGTATTTTCTAATCTTTGACATGCAAAGTTAAAGATAACATGCAACCACTTCTTTTATCAGACAGGATTTGCTTGGCTTGCAATATAGAGTTACACTAATTGCTCATTCAGGAAGGAGCTGCTGGGGATGTTAAGCTTCTTGAAAGTTGGGGCAAAGGATAGACAGTCACGTTGCTGCGTACTTTGTTCTAAGTGAAAATCAGAGAGGGATGATTAATTTTCTTAGGGTCGTGTGATCAGTTAATGTGCTCTCTTTTCTTCTGCAGTGAACAGCCATAGTGTCTCTGCTGAGACTATGTGGTTAATGTAAAACAAAAACAAAAACAATTCCACTGAGTGAGTTTAAAGATCTATCTGACTTTTTTTTACAACAAGTCCCTCATCGGGCAGCATCACGTCTAGCGAGGAGAGAGGTGCTCTGAGGAGTTGCGCAAAATGGAAGACTTTTATAAGCAGAAGGAAGGTGGGACAAGGGACTTAAAAGAGTAGATTATTTCAGGCAGGGTTACCTTTGCTTCTTGCTTCCAGGAAGGTAGGGGGTCCTATTCAAATAGCCTCGCAGCGCTGATCAGGAAATTCCAGACTTACTGATTAAGAATTCTGCTCCTGGGGGCGCCTGGGTGGCTCAGTCTGTTAAGCATCTGCCTTCAGCCCAGGTCATGATCTCAGGGTCCTGGGATTGAGCCCCATGTCGGGCTCCTAGCTCAGCGGGGAGCCTGCTTCTCCTTCTCCCTCTGCCTGTCGCTCCCCCTACTTGTGTGCTCTCTCTGTCAAGCAAATAAACAAAATCTTGAGAATTCCACTGCTGGAAGAGGCTGCAACTGCAGTTAGGTTAGGTGTTCTCTTGGAGCTTACCAAAAGTGATTCTTTTTAAAGAGGCATAGTATGTGAGGCTCTTCGTGCAGAGCATGGCACATCGCAAGAGACTTGCATGTTCAGACAGAAGAAGTTTGCTCAGGGAAACTGACCCCGTCCAATGTATGGTGGGAGGAAGCAGTGCTGTTTACTGGGAAAGAAGCACCCCAGGTAAATATACAGACAGAGGCAAGAGTCTCGGAGAGCTAGGTCTAGCTACTGCTCAGGACCAGACCTCTGGCTGGAGCCTTAGCCTCCATATGGGCTGACCAACTGAGATTTTGCGGGGCTAGCTTCTCCTCCATACAGAACAGTCTTGGTGCCACATTTGGGGATTGGAAAAGTACATTTTATATTCTGAGTCCTGTGTCTGCAAGATTTCTTCAGCCAACCCTTTGCTGGAGTCAGTGGGTGGTCCTAGGAAGTCAGAAGCAAAATTGTACTGTCTTGATCATGCCCTTACTTCGCATCTTCTCTGAATTTTCTAGCTGCAGTTTGGGCAACATTCTTTTATGTTTTCTTGGCCTTGGCTCCTCCCAGCCTCCCCTCTTAGGATTCTCTGGAGTTTGAAAGTAGGTGCAGGAGTCTCCCCGGTGTCCTGCTCAGTAAGGACATGGTAAACATTCGGGAAACAAACGAATACATACGACTTCTCTGTTGAAAATCACCACTCACTGAATTTCCTCGCTGAAAACACAGAAAAAAATGAGGTGGCTTTCTTAGAGTCAACCAAGGTCTCCTGCCTTGTGGGTTCATATGTTCATTACACAAACATATTTTAGGTACCAGGAAAAATGAAAAAGTAGATGAACAGATAAAGGATTCTTTGTGTCTTTTTTTTTTTTTTCTTTAAGGGCACATTTGAAAGGTGCCGTGGAATAAATACAATGGAGAATAAAATATGCTCTCTGCTTTTAAGCAGCCATAATCCAGTGAACTATCCAAGGTGGTAAACAAGGAGTTAATTTAAAATGTGTTAATTATTGTAATAGAGGTACGGCTGTGGTGCTATATGAACACAGAGAGGTAGAGGGGGTTTGTGAACGGGCTAAGGAGGGATGCAGTAAGAGTGTCAGCCTTGATCTTTGAAGGGAAAGTAATTTGGCTGAGGTGGATGGTTGGGGCAAAGGAACAAAAGGAGCAAAAAGAACAAGGTGCAGAGTGTCTGATGTTCAGTCCAACACCTTACACCATACTAAAAGAATGAATGAAGAAAGCTCTGCTTTGCATGGCCCATTAACTTTCCAACGATCCTCTGCCGCATTCGCACAGCCATTAGAGAATTCTTTTCAGGGTGTTTCCCTATTATAGCCATTTGGAGATGTGAGAAATTACACTCAACAGCCCGGAAAACTACCCCCAGAGCTTTCATTAGCATCTGCGTATCATCTCCTTGTGCTGGTAAATATCTAGATTCTTAGCTCCAGCCACTCTACCCCAGTCTTAATGCTGGCAAATAAAACCCAAGCACTCGTCAGAAAATAAAATATTTACCCAGCACACTATCGTAAACAAAGCTATCGGAATGGCGCACCATTCTAATAACCATTGTGTACAGGAATGTCATAAGATAAATGATGTATTTCCTCCGGAACATAAAGATGCACCAGCGGTAATCAGAGGAAGTATGGGGAGCCACTTCTCCAGCTAGGATCTCTCCAGTAGCAGAGCGTGGGTGACAATAAGGTGGTGTCCTCTGCTGATGTATTGATTTTTCTTTTTCCTTTCTTGTTATGTATTGACAGTGCCTGTGTTCAGGTATTTTGGCAACAACTTTATTACTGTGTATAGGATCCCAAAGTAGAACTGGGTGTGAAGAGGTAATCTCCAAAAAAAAAAAAAAAAGAGTTATGGTAACTCCTTATTTTTTTAATGTGTATTATCTATTATCTGCTGCTTCTGAAGCCATACATAGAAGAATAAGATTTTTTTTTTAAGTTCATTTTGGGCTTTAATCCAGAACTGAAGAAAAAGCTACAGTAAATCTATATTGGTTCCATTACTACGATTCTACAGTGCTCTGGCGTCGTGGGAATTTGAGGCCCTTGGTGAAATGAATTCTGGCCACTCCAGCTCTCCACTAATCTTGGAGTCTCAATTTGCATTTTCCTAAGTAATTTCAAAATTTCATGCTTATTTTCATGTTTTTCCCTCCTGGCAAACTCCTATGCATTCTGAAAAACCTGTATCCCAGAGGCATAACAAAACACAGACCCCTCTCCATTCACATAGAGTACCCTAACTACAGGTATGCTTGGTAAGTGAGGGCTGGGACAGTGTTTGCCTTGCGAGCTGCTCTAATTCCTGCACTTAGACCAGGTCTGACATAGAATAGATGCTCAGGAGGTATTTTCGAATTCATGAGTAATCAGCGTTACCTTACACGGAGGTTTTAAGTTTGCTTCTGTGAATCAGCGGCCTTGCCCTTGTTGGCCAGGCTGAGGCCAGATTCACTAGCATGAGTGTTTGGTGGGTTCCCCAAAGACTCCCTGATTTATTCCCAGCTCCCTGATTTATTAAGTGTGCCGTGACTCAGGCAGTTGAGCTCTCCTCTGTGACAGATTGCGCAGGTCCAGGAGGACTGCATTACACATGCCACCTGCCTTCTCCTCCCCTTCCTATCATGGTTTTGAGTAGTATTAGTGAGATGAAATGTCGCTACTTTCAAAATGGTGAGAGTTAAGGGGCAAAGGCTCTGTGTGATCTGCAGAGGTCCTTTTCCCCAGTGACAGAACAAGGCAAGAATAAAAACCAAAGCTAAAGGTACACCCCGTCAGGAGCACACAGGCACTCACTGGGTGTGTGTTCTGCATAGAGCAGCAAGGCTCCTCCTGGGTGGGCTAAGGTCACAAGTAGTGACACAAGGCAGGAGGGAAGGAGTAAGGGCTGGGGGCTGCTCGAAAATATCTCTGGAGAAGGAGACAGAACAGAGCCAGGCTGCAAAAGAAAGGCAGACCTCGGATCCACAGAGAAAGAGTGATGAGATGGTGCTCCAGGGAGGTGCTAAGTCGTGGAGCAATCTTGGCAGGCAGGCGGACAGGCACACGTTGTCCCCAGGAGCACGTGGGGCACGAGTCCCTGCTGCAGAGCAGGGTGAGACAGAAGTCAGATGCAGAGACCAAAACTGGGAGGCCTCCAATGCCAAGGTGAACGTTTGGATTTTACCAACACAAATCTTTTAAGTCCCTGTGCCCTTTCTGACCTGGACTGTCTTGGTTGTGCTGGGAAACAGTGCAGGAATATATTCTTCTGAGAGAGAAGTCCAAAGCATTTTTCAAATCTGCGGTGTCATGTGAAACATGATGAAGCGTGTATTATTACCTCAGTAGATCTCAGTGGCGGTTTAACTATTAGAGAATTTCACAGCATATATAATATTATCAAAATGAATCAATACCTTAACCCCGAGGCTGATTCCTCAATTACTGTAACTACCAGTTGCTAATTGGAATGCTTTTTACACTCTGCGCTCCCTTTAGACTGTCCATGCTGCCCATGTGAATGCAACCGAGGAGTACAAATAAATTGGGCATGAACAATTAGACTATTCTGCTCTGGGTGATCTAAAGAGAGATGTGAAATGCCATTACATGGCCTCGTAATTCTGAAGCTCTTGGTTGAGGCTTGACTCCAGTTTACTGAATGCCTTAGTCCTGGCAGGATTGGAAGCCGGGATTTTTAAAGACCGGAAGCAGTTCTAAAGCATTTGATGTTTTCAAATGGTAATGAAGAGTTTCACCAAGATGCTTTCTGTGACATTGAGCCGAGCTATTATCAGCCTCAGGTGTTACTCCATGGGGCTGCTATTTAAAGCTACTCTCTTGAGGCAGAGAGGGTCTGGCTCTGAAAGGTGATGGGAGGATGCTAAGCTTTTGTCACTACCGGGAGAGGTGTCATTTTATGCTCTGGTAGGCACGGGGCTCTGGCCAAAGGACCTCCTGTGATGGAGTGTGGCTGTGCGAGCATGGACCACTGCCTTTTGCTCTAACTTTGCCTTTAGCCTGAGACTCGTTTGCTGCTCTTTGAGGAGGAGATAAAATTGCAGTGTCGAAATAACTGAGCTCCAGCGAACAAAGAAATAAATCTGGCAGTTTTCAGTGATCCTCTGAAGCAAAACAAATCAGGGATACTTCAATGACTAATAACCAAATGTGTCAATGGCTTTTGATCAAGTCAGCATTTTCTGGCGGGTCACAAAACAATGAGGTGCTTCAGATAGAATCCAGGCTGGTGGAAAATAAATCATCATCAATTTCTCACCATTTTTGTAAGGTAATTAAACACACAAAAGAAACAAAAACCCAGGGAAATCACAGTGTTTGCTGAGCCAGGTTAGTGGTACAAACCTAAATGATAACCAAGGCTGGGCATGCAAATGAATGAGTGCAAGGCTTTTCAAACTTGAATATGCATTAAGAATCACCCAGGAATCTTGTTAAAACTCAGGTCGAAGGCCTCTCCACCAGAGGTTTCTCATTGGATAGTTTGGGTGAGGCCAGTGAATTTGCATTTCTAACAAACTCCCCGGTGAGGCTGATCTGCTTGTCTCTGTGGACCATCTGGTGAGTCCACATACACGTCTAATGGACGGGGCTGGAGGATACTGGACGGAGGAGTCTGGGATGAAGGGCTCCTGCTGCCAAATCATCTGAATTTTGGCAAAACCTTCCATTACAAGCAGCTAATTTGCTTTTTTCTTTTAAAATTCTGCTCGTGAAAAGTAAGACCTAGCCGTCAGATAGGTGTGGTCAGTAGGTCACCAGTTTGAAACATCTGGCCTCGTCACGTGTACTGGAGTCAGGGGACATTCCTCAGTGGAGGGCTGTCAAATACGGGAGATGGAAAAATAAAACCGCCCAATTCTAAAAGCACAGGAGGTCAACGGTCTTCATCTCATTCTCATACTTTAGATCTCCAATGGCTCTTTCAAAACCCAAGTGGGACAAAATGCACAGGCTTCTTTTCCAGGGAAAGAACGTGGACGTTCGTAGAACGTGTGAACAAGACTACTGTGCAGTGGGCGTTTCCTGTTTGTTTCTCAGTTCTTCCACATTGAGGGCTGGGCTCCTTATGGGCATGGATACCTGAATGATGGCTGGTGACAAATCATTTTCTTTCTTTTTTTTCCCCTTTTCTCTTTTCTTTTCTTTTCTCTTCTTTTCTTTCTGTTGTCTACAGCAAGGCCAATTAGTGCATCTGGGCTGCATCAGGAAAATGTGAGCTGAAATAAGAGTGACATTCAGAAAAGGTTTCTTTTCAAGCTCTGTGTCTTTAGGAAGCCTCCGTGCAGTGACCTTATACCTGGAATTCAGCTTTCAGCTGGTATATCCAGCATTAAAGGTGGCAGAGAAAATAAAAGTCTTCCTTCCAAAGATTGTGTGTGCCTTTGGCAAAGGTTATAGATGTGATGTCTTTGAACATCCTTCTTCATGATGGCTCTGTCGCTGGAAATGGGCAGAGAAGAGAGGAAATCTGTAGTGAGCTAAAGCTGTTTTCAGGGTAATGATTGTCAAGTCCTGTACCTCTTGAATACAGAACAACAGGGGGTTTCATATTGACGTCTAAATATCTGGTTTACTTACCGCATTGCTCCCTCCCTCCCCTCCCCATCATAGCTTTGAAGAGATAGGATAAAAAGGAGAAAATATTGTATTTAAAAAGAAAACAGTAAAATACCCCAGCCTCATCTAAACAAGTGATTTTTGAGACTGGAAGCAACTCATTAACTCTTGTAGCTCTTAGACTTTTCCCCGTGGCTCAAGTTGTTTTTGCGCCAGGAGTAACAGAAGGCAGAAGTGTAACATGTGACCTTTCCAGCCCACTGTCCCTGCCTGAAGGGATCCAGATGTCTCTAAACATGGCTGGTTACAGGTCATTATCATTATTTCAGTGATTATTCATTCACATCTGGGGTGGGCTGGGGACTGGAGACAGGGACAAGAAATGCCAAACAAGCACATTTAGATGCACAGTCCTGCAGGTAAGCTGCTATTCACCAGCACATTCCTCTCTGCTGAGGCCATTTCTGGAAATGTACCTAGTGTTCCCATGTACCCATCAGAACCCTACAGACCAACTCAAACTGTATCTCCCGCCTGGGTGTCTCAGTCTGTTAAGTGGCTGCCTTCGGCTCAGGTCATGATCCCAGAGTCCCGGGATAGAGCCCCACATCGGGCTCCCTACTCAGCGGGGAGTCTGCTTCTCCCTCTGACCCTCCCCACCTTGTGCTCTCTCTCTCTCTCACTTTCTCTCAAATAAATGAATAAAATCTTAAAAAAGAAAAACAACTGTATCTCCTCCTTGAAGATATCTGTGGCTACCTAGGCTACCAAGTTTCTTGTGGAGCTAGGTACTTCAGCACAACACAGCATCAGAATGAGCCCATTACTGGCAAACTTTCAACTTTATAAGCATCTTTCCGATTTTTTGTTGTTAGCTTGGCATCATTACCAGCATTATTTCACTGTCCTGTGTATAGCAGGGGTAAGTTTGGAACAGCATCACCAGGAAGCCTTATTCTTATATGATTCTAAGTTAGATTTCACTATGTTGGTGAGATTTAAACGCTGAATGAGAAAGAGAACAATCATTCTCCGGGGCAGCTGTAGGCAGAGACATGGGCAGATGTGAATGTGCTGGCAGCCTTGTGGGGTGATTGCAGGGGTGCTTGTGAAGGGGATGAAGACGGAGAAATCTTCAGCAGCCTCTCCCCTGTGATTGCTGATGTTTGCAGCTCCTTCTGGGTACAAATCTTTAATTTCCTGATTTGATGTTACAGGGATTCTATGCACAGATTTTCTGATTTTTGGAATTCCACTAGTGGCTTCCCTGATTTTCATTCCCTTTCTCCAGAAAGACATCTCAATAGTGGTACAAACCTCTAGTTCCTGTAGAAAATCATTTTTACTAGGACTTCTTTAGTTTTCTTGACCAAACCCTGAAAGATACAAAGCCTCAATCCCTTATTAGCAAAACCTAGATTAAAACATACACACCCAAGAAGGTTATTGTGAGAATGGAATAAAATATTGCATGTAAAGTGCCTGGCATGGCTCCCACAGCTTCCTAAGTACTAAATTCCTTCTTTATTTCATAGTACAAAGCACCGGGGCCAATAGTCTAGCACTTGGTCCACAAAGAATTAGTTTATTAATACAGTGCCCAGCCCACTTATAGTCACACCACTGGCATGGAATAAACATGTATTGATAGAGGAATTCCTGAGTTTGGCCAAGCTAATTTCTAGCACACCCACTACCATCTTTTATGTCGTAGGTAAAGAGTCCTGGGGGAGTCTTCCAACCAGTCACTGGAAAGCATTTTGATAATTCTAGGATTGAGGCTCAAATCTCCCCAGATTAAGAATAATATCATGTTTCTGAAAACCAATAACAGAATTGTATATTACTGTCTCTCATCTTCCATCTAATGCAAAACATGGGCTACGACTGTGGGTTTAAGCTGTGTACAGGTCGAAGGCAGTCAGCCCTGGGACTAGTTTGGGAGTCATAGTGGCCTGATGGGCATCACTCTGTCATTCTGATCATTAGTCAATAAGAGAACAGTGGAAATAAACTCTGGTACTTTTTATATCTCTATAGAGTTAAGTGTGGTGATTCCTTTGTGTTTTCCATAAATGTGGCAACCGTGATTTTAACTAATATTTTTTAAAGGGTCTACTTTTAAGGATTATTTATAAGGAATGCTGTTTCTTCTGTGGCATGAAAGAGGGCAGTCAAGTAGACAAGTATTGGAGCTCCAAGGATGGTGCCATCTTTGTTGGGAGCAGACTTTTTGGCTTATTTGCCCTTTATGTTGAGGTAAAGTTCCCCTGCAGTAAACTCTCTGCAGATCTATTCTGCATTTCCTGATGTACATTGTTGTTTGGCCTTGATACACTGACCCCAAGGGCATATCATCTCTGGTCAGCAACATTCTATTTCCACCACCCTTCAAGGCACCATGGTAGCCTAAACGTAGTCTCTGAAGACACACTGACTCGTTTCAAATACTGTGTTTGCTGGTTAATAGTGTGTGACTTTGGACAAGCAACTTAACCTCTCTGTGCCAGAGTTTCCTAATTTAGAATACGAAAGGTGAGGGTAATAAGAGCATCAGGGGGTTACTGATAATAATAAAGAAGCTATGTGAAGTCTGTAATAGTATCTTCTATATAATAAGTATTCAAAAACTATTAATTTGTGTTATGGTAGCCACCACATCTATAATATAGCTTACATTTTGGTGGGGAGCACTTGCTGTGTTTTAGTAACTGATAATCTTGTAGGAAGATAAAATGTGAGAGGTAGTGTTTCTCTCTGGTCTCATGAGGTTCACATCTCGTGTATGGGGGGGGGTGTGACCTGCATGTAATAACTCAAAATACAAGGCAGATGTTAAGTGTTTTATTTATTTATTTATTTATTTAAGAGAGAGAGAGAGAGAGAGCATGAGAGGGGAGAGGGTCAGAGGGAGAAGCAGACTCCCTGGTGAGCGGGGAGCATGATGTGGGACTCAATCCCGGGACTCCAGGATCATGACCTGAGCCGAAGGCAGTCGCTTAACCAACTGAGCCACCCAGGCGCTCAAGGGTTTTAAATTTTAGAAGGGAAACAAAAATCTGAGTACATGTCAAGGGAATATCAATGGAAGAAGGTCTCAGAGGATAGATACAGTGTAGACATGCAGTGATGACCGGTGGAACAGAGACGGGGATGGGATTTTAGGCAAAAGAATTGGAGCCACTGAGCAGGGCAACACAGAGTGAATATTCAGTTGGATGGGGCTCATTGCTTCTGAAGAAAATAACCATGAGACTAGGTTGAGAAAGAAGGCAGGCATACTTCATTTGGATCATAGACACTTAAAGAGAATGGAATTAGTTGGTAACATTTTTAAGTTGGCATTTATTTTTTTGCTTTAGATTTCTACCTTTACTGAAAAGTAAAAACTGGAAGGTCTAGCAACATGCATTCGCATTTTATCTGGACTTGTATTCCTATGTGTATATGGCCATGACCTTACTTAGAATGTGTTTGGGTTTTCCATTGTGCCACAGTTCCCACCATGCCCTCTGACCTCACATACTGGTACCTCAATCATTTGTGTTCTCACAGTTGACTCTCTAGGCATTCACATTTCTTCTGTTCTAGAGACTGAAATAGAAGGATACAGAATTTGGAACCAGAAATGGAGAGCTAGAGGTGGTGTAGTGACAGTTTTAGGGAAAGCCACCGAGTTGGGTCTGCCGATGAAGTGATGGCACGAGGTACCTGGCAGGATGCACAGGAAAAGAGGAAGGTGACCTGCCTTCATGCAGAAGCAGCACAAGAGCCATCAGACAAGCCTGAAACTGACGCATGTGTGGCCTGGGTCCAAGAGGCAGCCTCCAGGGGAGCAGGTGAGTCACTTTCCTGTGTGACGTGAGCAGAGGCTGCAGGCTGCGGGCTCCTGGGCCAGCCACATGGGTGGTCGGCCAGGTCTCTGGTAGTTCCACTGGCGACAAATCTGGATGTGGCCTTGGACATCCTTCAGGACTAATGGAGCATCTTGATCCTTAGTGCAGTATAGAGTTTTAGGAACATGGAGTTTTTTATTTTAAATCTCAGCTTGAAAACTGACTCCTACCTACGAGCAGCATGGCCCCAGGTGGTTTATTTCATCTCTTGGCCCCAGGTGGTTTATTTCATCTCTCTGTTATCTGCAAAATGGGGTAATAATACCTGCCTAATTGGCTTTTCTGAGGCCTAAATTATGTACACAAAGTGCCTATAGAGGCACATAGGAAGGGTTCAGTAAATGTTACTATTATTATTACTCCCATCATTATCATTATGAGCAGCTTAGCCTACAGGTCAGAGAGTTCTAGGCAGCGTGAGAGAGAGGGAACTCTCCCAGAGAGCTCTCTGGAACTGTAGGTTTATCATTCTCTGCTACCCCAAGCTGGTGTGGTCTGGGGAATCACCTTTTACCCACACTTTTTTTTTTTTTTTTTGAAAAAAGCAAATATGAGAAAAATATATTCCAGAAAGATAAGCAGCAAAGGATTATAAAGTGTTAACTTTGGAAATTAGGAAACCAGTGAAGTGCAGTTAAAATGACCTAGAAGTGAATTGTTAGGAATGTAATTCATCAAAAATACAGTGGGCACCATGCCTGGCACAAAATGAGCACTCACTGTTTACTTCTTTCTGTCACTGAGTTTAACTAATTTACACCTGACGCACACGAGATGGTTACTTTTCTATGTTAATTGGACCAGCCATGGGGTGCCCAAGTTAAACATGATTTCTGGGTGTGTCTGTGAAGGGGGTTTCTGGATAAATTCGATTTGCATTGGCATTCTCAGAAAAGTAGATCACCCTCCCATTGTGGGTAAGCATTATCAGAATAGAACACAAAGGTGAAGGAAGGAGGAATTCCCCCTTTTTTCCTGCTTCTCTGCTTGAGATGGGACATCTACATCTCATTTTCTCCTGCCCTTGGGTAGGGATTCACCCCATTGGCTACCCTGGTTCTCAGGCCTTCAGGCTCGGACTGAATGACACCCCTGACTTACCTGGGTCTTCAGCTTGCAGAGGGCAGATGGTGGGACTTCTCAGCTTCTTTAACTGTGTGAGCCAATTCCTCATGTTAAATCTTTCTCTGGGCAGGTAGGTAGGTAGGTAGATATGGATGTGAATGTGGAGATAGGGATAGATGGTGATTGGGATAGAGATAGATGTCCTATGGGTTCTATTTTCAGGAGAAGCCTGACTTAGACAACACATAGTTCTCACACCTGTCCTATGAAGTAGGTATTGCGTCTGTCTCCATTTTATGGATGAGGAAATGAAAGTGAAAGAAGGTAAATTGAATGTTCTACGCCACACAGCTAGTAGATGTCAGAGCCCAGACAGAAACTAGAGGCCAGGGTGTTGTGTATGGCTTCCTGTGAGCTTTGTGCTTTAGGAACCAGCAGCCCCAGAAGAGACGGACATGCGGAATATGTTCCATGCACATGATGCAAGCCATAGTAGAGGTATATAGAAGGGTCTGGCAGAGAACAGAGAAGAAAACAACTACATTTCTTAGTGAGGCAAGAAGAGCTTCCCGGAGGAGTGACACTACAGCTGAATCTTGGGGAGTAATGCCAGAAACATAGAAAAAAGCAGTAGGGCACGTTCATGCTTTCTAGGTAGCAGGCTCAGTCACCATCTATCAAAACATAAGTGGTCTATGCCTTTTGATTCTATAATTTCACTAACCATGAAAGAGTGAGAGAAACATGCACAAAAATGTTTATCTGAAGTATTATTTTGAATTAGAGAAAAATAGAAATTGTATAAATGTGCAATGGCCTAACTTGCACAAAGTAAAAGTAATACAGTCCAGTCAATACAAGTGAAGATAGACACACATCTGCAACCGATCGATAAGTGGCAAAGAGAGGTGAAGGTGACCTCATGTATTTGGCACAGATGTACTATAGGTATAAAGAATAATCTGGAAAGATTTCACCACATGTTAAAACTGGTCATCTTCAGGTAGTGGAATTTGGGAATAGTTTTAGTTTCTTCCTTTTCCGTATGGTTTTTATTTTGACAATAGACAGGTATCCCAGAAATTCAGGTATTTAAAAAAAGAAAAGGGAAGAAAAGAAACAAGCTTGGAGGACCAGGCAACTTAAATATTAAGCAAAAGAATTACAAAATAGGCCTGTTCGGATGAGGCATAAAAAGTGGAAAAAGTAAAAAAAAAAAAATTTAGAAAGCACCGATGGGCCCAATATCTTTTTATACATAGAACTGATGTCTTTGGTGACAGTGTGATTTAAGGAAATGGTATGATTCAAGCTGGGAAAGATCATCTGTTCAGGAGATGGCAGGGATCCCACAGACTTTAATTATTCTAGGCAGCACTCCCCTCTGCATGCCAAGTCCTATTGTGGAATTGCAGAGGGTTACAGATGTGTGGGTCTGTGGATCCTTAGCTTTTGGGGTAGACATGCAAGGCTTGGGACAGCAGAGCCCCTGGGCCAGGAACCCCTGGCAATGGACTGCCTCATCTCTTTACCCCAATATGACATTTATTCTGTGTGAGCTGTGGGGTGAAAAATAATGGGATGCCTGAAGAGACCATGCCTACCCACTGTTCCTCTGACTAGACAGGGGAAGAAAGAGGGAAATGGCATCTGAGGTAGACCCACAAAAGTCCACATTCTAATTCCTGGAACCTGCGAGTGTTGCCTTATGGGACAAAGGGCACATGCAGATGTGAATAAATCACCTATCTTGAGACGGGGAGATTACTCTGGATTTTCTGGATGGGGCCTACAGGGAATCACAAGTGTTCTCAGAAGGAGGCAGAGGGAGATTTAATTACAGAAGAGGAAGTAGATATAAGGGTGGAAGCAAGAAGTTAAGAGTGGTATGAAGAAGGAGTCCCAGCCATGGGATGCAGGTAGCCTCCAGAGGCTAGAAGGGGCAAGGAAACAGAGCTTCCAGAAGGAACCTGCACTGCTAGCATCTCCTAGTGAACTTGATTCGGACTTCTGGCCTCCAGAACTATAAGGGAATAAATTCATGTTTTTTTAAGCACGACTTTAGTCCTATTTTTTTTTTTTTAAAGCAGTGATTGGAAATGAACACCAGCTCTTTCGCGGAAAGTATGTCCCATACTATCTCCATGGGGTTCCAACCTGCCAAAAAAGTCCATTTTTGGTCAATTTTCATCTACTGATATCACATCTTTATTTTTCCCCCTCTTATTTTACCATCTTCTATTTTACAGATGAGGAAACCAAGCCTTAGAAAGCAAAAGAGTTTTCTTAAGGAAGCATCACTGCAAGTAATAGACTCTCTGATGGAATCCTTTCTCTCTGCTTCCAAAGATGATGGTCTTTCTCAAACACTAAGCCCTTTCCATGAATTGGAGCTTCCCCCTTTGTGATGAACAGGAGGCAGGGAGTTCCTTTCCTTTTGTGTATTTTACTGCATAAAATAGCAGTATGGCCATGATTCTAATAATGAGGAGCTGTTGATGTAGAAATGCTTGGGGATGAGACTTCTTGGAAATTGTAGTGCTCCACTCACATTGATTCTCGCTAGATGGAAATAGAATCAGAGAGACAAAAATATCATGTTGAAAAGTCCTTTTACTAGGTGACCTCTAAGGTCCCTGAGAACTGGATGAGGAAAAGAATCTTTCGAGAGGTTTGGGTCAGTGTCACATTTTTGATAATATTTATGGGGGCATTTTTCCCATTATATTTAAATGGACTTGTTTTTCTCTTTCTAGACTTTTTGTCTCCATTTTAGGTAGAGTTACCCTTCCTATACTCTCTCCTTCATGCCCAGCCTTAATGTACAATTGCTATGAATCTATTTTTGGTATGCATGATGGTGATGGCATCTAACATTCATTAAATGCTTACTACGTGCTAGACTCAGTGCTAAGTATTCTCACACAAACAAGATCTCTTAATTCTCACAACAGTTCTGTGACTTAGGTGCTTTCATTATTGATCAGGATTCTGAAACTCAGAGAGGTTAAATAACTCACCCAAGGTCACAATGCTAGTAAGTACTAGACCTGGTAATTAACCAAAGTCTATCTCATTTTAAAGCTCATGTGCTTTTTTCAAGAATGACTGTCCCTCCCATCCACTTGTAGGAGATATCACCTTTCTGTTGCTGCTTAAAATACATACGTGGTTCTTTGACTATCAACTCCACTGCAGCTCCCCATTGTGGCCCACCTTTTTGGGCAGAGTTCAGGCATTTCTAAATCATCCCAATGCCTTCTTCCTCCATTCTTTCTGCCCCAAGTCCATCCGCACTCCTCTTTCCTCAGAGCAGCTTGTTGAGTGCAGCCATTCAAAAGAATACGGACCTGATCACCCCAACTTCACCTGTGTGAACTTTGCCTAAGGAAATAGAGTCTGACCTGACAGTAGCAGAGAGATGGGGAGGGTTTTATGTGACTAGACAAGTGACTGGTGGCATTCACACCTATTGTTAAACATTTGCTTTCTTTTTTAATAATCTCTCGAAACATACTGCCAAATAGTGTAGCCTTTAACAGTGTATACCCCTTCTTTTTCCTTCCCCTGTTTCAAAGGTTAGGACTCACTGGGTTAGGCAGAACATGCTAGAAACAGTCGCTTGATGATTGATATGTAAGAAACTGCATTCTTTTTCTCTTAGAAAATTAGCCCAGTCTCAGGGGGTCTCAGAAGTGTGATATGGAAAAATGCAAAAGAGTCTTAGGATTTTCTGATGAAGGGCAAAAAATCAAGGCCCAGTCTTGTTTGTTCACTGAGGGGGTCTTAAAGACCCCATTGTCCTCTACAACACATAACAATGTTCTTTTAATTGAGCCCCGTATTCACTCTAAAGGAGAGTAATGGAAGATGAGAAATAAAATGCTCCCATTCTTTTCCACTGGCTATTACCTCAGTAATGGCATTAATAAATGTGGCATTAGAAAGAACTGGGGAAAAAAAATCATCATCACTCTTGAACCCATAAGAAATGAAGATTCAAAAGTTTATTACAGGTAATAAATTCACATTCTAACATGAGAAATGATCGTGGGCTTGGATTGGGCATATTCGGCTTAGTGATGGTTTTCCAATGGGAGTCACATGCTGGGTGATTAAAAGTGGAGCCTCTGGGCCAGGGAAGGGAAACTGGGGACATTGTTCCCACCTGGGGACCCTGGTGCAGTGTCTTACCGTAACAACAATTCCTCCCCAAATCTACTCTAAAAAGCCCAGCTGAGAGAGGTTTCTGTGCTTGCCAGAATCTCAGAGGACAGGGAAGAAAGACAGTGCTAGATGAAGACAAGGTGAACAAACGAAATCTGTCCAGCCTGAATGAACACTCTGTCCAAAAGCTATTTTGGGAATCAGAAAGCAATCGCTCTCCAGATTGCTCTGTTCACACGCAAACTACAGCTGATGCATTATGTTTCTGCTAAAACCTGAGTTTATCAAGCCATGAGTTTAAGTAAGCAAAATGTTGCCATTCTTAACCCAGAAACAAAGGGATTTAAAATGGCTGCCACTGCTTAGCCAAAAACATACATTTCAGAGCTTCAATTTATGTATGAAATTGTTATTGCCTCTCTAAGGCTTTTAGGCTATAATCACCCTTACCCTGAATTCTAAGAGAAGGGAGAAAATAAGGAAATGAGAAATTTCTCTAATACTTTTTGCTTCTCTCTCTTTCTTTCTTTCTCTCTCTCTCTTTCTCTCTCCCTCTCTCCCTCTCCCCCTCTCCCTCCCTCCCTCCCTCCCTCCCTCCCTCCCTTTCTTCCTTTTTAAAACTTGAAAGAATAATTATTAACTGTAAATGTACTGTTTTCCTCTGAGATGAGATGATAAGAATCCCTTCATGGTCTCTACTATCATGAAGTAATAGAAAGAGCCCTAGTTGAAAACTCAAGAGCCCTAGGTTTGATATTAAATTCTGTCTTCAATGTCTACTTATTTAGGCCCCAAACCTCGATGTTACCCTTCACTGAAATATTAGAGAAAGAAATTTCTCTAATATTTTTCATCCATTCTTTGAGCAAATCTAACTACTTTTCACCATTTCTATCACTATTCCACCAAAGTCCATGTTACCATCATCTTTTCACATAGCTGCCAGAATGTTCTCTATAAAATAAAAATAAAATCAGATCACCCCAGTTTCAAACCCTTTGATGATCCAGCCCACTTAGAACACTCTCCAGAGTTCTTACCACATCCTACCAGACCTGGCTCTGGGATAATCTCCCAGTGCATTGTCTAACATTCTTTCCCTCCCTTACTGGGCTCCAGCCCTGCTGGCCCCCTTGCTCATCCACAGGCATGTCTCAATGTAGAGGCTCCCCATTTGATGGTTCTGCCTGGGACCACCTTCCTTGGGCTTATCACGAGTCTTGTCTTGGTATATCACTTCTCATAGAGCCTTCTCTCACCACCCTCTCCAAGAAGCCACCCATCAAGACTCTCCACCCCTTATCCTGCTTTATCTTCAGTGACTCACCTCTACCTTACACTATGCTTTCTTCTATTATTGCCAGTCTCTCATTAGGATGAAGTTTCCAGGAGAGGAGGGGTATGGTCTTCATTGTTTTGATTGTTATTTATTAGGTGTTCTCAGTGCCTGAACAATCTGGCAGAGAGCAGTCACTGGATGGGTAAAGTAACTGGGTCATTTCACTACATTTGGTCTTAGTTACTTCATCTTTATAGTTAAGGTCTTAGATGTGAGGGTTTCTAAGGTGACTTTTTGATTTGATGTTTTGGAATTCTACAACCTTTGTATCATTCACTGTTCTAACTGTGATGCACAGACCACAAAAAAGTAACAAATACAGATAACTAAAAAATAAATAAATAAATTGATTGATTAAATCAGATTTTCAAGAGATGGGCATGATTAACTTTTTTTCTTTTCTTTTTTTTAATTTAAACTCAATTATCATATAACATATTATATGTTTCAGGGGTAGGTACAGGTCTGTGATTCATCAGTCTTATATAACACCCAGTGCTCATTACAACACATACCCTCCCCAATATCCATCACCATTACCCCATCCTCCACCCCCTCCCCTCCACCAATGCTCAGTTTGTTCCCTAAGATTAAGAGTCTCTTAAGTTTTGTTTCTTAATGTTTTAGTGTACAGTTGTCCATGCTTATTTCTATGTGATTGTGTGTGTGTGTATGTGTGTGTGTGTGTGTTTGTGTGTGTCTATAATAGGATCGATCCGGCATTGCCCAGAGATGAGGGGTACACTGAAGAGCTAGAATGCTTGCTTTTAGGGGCACCTTGGTGGCTCAGTCATTAAACCTCTGCCTTCAGCTTGGGTCATGATCCCAGGGTCCTGGGATCAAGCTCTGCATCAGGCTCCCTGCTCGATGGGAAGCCTGCTTCTCCCTCTCCCACTCCCCCTGCTTGTGTTCCTTCTCTAGCTGTCTCTTTCTCTGTCAAATAAATAAATTAAAAAAAATCTTAAAAAAAAAAACCGGGTCCCCTGGGTGCCTCATTCGTTAAGCATCTGCCTTCGGTTCAGGTCGTGATCCCAGGGTCCTGGCACTGAGTCCCGCATCGGGCTCCCTGCTCAGCGGGAAGCCTGCTTCTCCCTCTCCCACTCCCCCTGCTTGGGTTCCCTCTCTCGCTGTGTCTCTCTCTGTCAAATAAATAAATAAAATCTTTAAAAAAATAAAAAAAAAGAATGCTTACTTTGAGTCCCAGTTTTAGGACTTAATATGTGTCACTGTGGGTGAGCTTCTTATCTTCTCTGTGCCTTTGTTTCCCTGTCTGGAAGATGGAAAATAATAACCCCTGGGTTATTTTGAGAAGATGTGAATGAATACATTTAAAGAGCTTAAAACACTGAGTAGCACATGGGAAGGGCTAAAAGTATCAATGACTACATTTATTCACATTTAATTATATATGTTGTCACATTCTCCCTTGAATTTGCTTGCTCTTTTTATTATTTTATCTCTTCTTGTGGACACCCCCTCCCAAACCTTACTGGTTTAATCTGCATGGAGACTTGATACATCTGGTTCTCACTCATGAGTTCAATGTCATGAAACATTCATTGTATTAACCAATCAATTAGAAATATTGATCAAACTCTTACTTGGAGGGCATCCAAAGATCCCTAAAGAAGTGAAATGCTGATTGTTTTCCTCTGGGTGCTCATATATTAGCTGGACACATGTACACACACAGAGATACAAGTAACAGTACCAGAGAGTGAATCTAGTGCCAAGGTCTTGGCACCATTAGTAAATATTGAAAGAACTATGAGGAGGAAAAGGGCCTTGTGATCAAGTTCCTTGAAGAGGCCTCTAGAGCTCTGCGTGATCTATATCCGCTTACCTCTCCCATTTCCTCTCTCTCCATTTCTCTCCCCCAGAACTGCCTTGCCACAGATCAGTCTTACTAAACTTCTTTCCATCCCTCAAAGGTTCCATATTTCTATTTTGTTTCTAAGGCTTTGCACTGTTCTTTCTTCTGCACAGAACATCGTTTCTCCCATTTTCTCTGCATCCAATTGACTCCTATCAAGTGCAGACACCACTTTCTCTAGAAAACCTCCCTGCTATCTACTGCTTTAGTATCATTTCACATTGGAAATACCTGTTTACTTGTGACATTTTCTCTGTAGAATTCCACTGGGAAAGTTTATTATACTTGCCCTTTCCTGCTGTATCCCCAGCACATGGTATAGTGCTTTTCATAACGTGTGGGTTAATTATGAATCTACTGATTAAATGACTCTAGATCACCCACTGTTTTGGAAAAGTTGTTTATCCTAGTTCAGGAACACTTATTAAGGGATGTAATAAAAAATAATTCTTCCAGAGATGTGGAGACAACTATTTCTTCTTTTTTTTTTTAGGTATTCCTTCTTTTTTTTTTAAAATTTTTTTATTGTTAAGTTAATCACCATATATTACATCATTTGTTTTTGATGTAGTATTCCATGATTCATTGTTTGCTCATAACACCCAGTGCTCCATGCAGAATGTGCCCTCTTTAATACCCATCACCAGGCTAACCCATCCCCCTACCCTCCTCCCCTCTAGAACCCTCAGTTTGTTTTTTAGGGTCCAACATCTCTCATGGTTCGTCTCCCCCTCTGACTTACTCCCCTTCATTCTTCCTCTCCTGCTATCTTCTTCTTTTTCTTTTTTCTTAAAATATGTTGCGTTATTTGTTTCAGAAGTACAGATCTGTGATTCAACAGTCTTACACAATTCACAGTGCTCACCGTAGCACATACGCTCCCCAATGTCTATCACCCAGCCACCCCATCCCTCCCAACCCCGACCACTCCAGTAACACTCAGTTTGTTCCTGAGATTAAGAATTCCTCATATCAGTGAGGTCATATGATACATGTCTTTCTCTGATTGACTTATTTCACTCAGCATAACACCCTCCAGTTCCATCCACGTCGTTGCAAATGGCAAGATCTCATTCCTTTTGATGGCTGCATAATATTCCATTGTGTATATATACCACCTCTTCTTTATCCATTCATCTGTTGATGGACATCTTGGCTCTTTCGCTACTGTGGATATTGCTGCTATAAACATTGGGGTGCACGTACCCCTTCGGGTCCCTACATTTGTATCTTTGTGGTAAATACCCAGGAGTGCAATTGCTGGATCGAATGGTAGCTCTAATTACTCTTTCAGGAACCTCCATACTGTTTTCCAGAGTGGTTGCACCAGCTTGCATTCCCACCAACAGTGTAGGAGGGTTCCTCTTTCTCCTCATCCCCGCCAACATCTGTTGTTCCCTGACTTGTTAATTTTAGTCATTCTGACTGGTGTGAGGTGGTATCTCATTGAGGTTTTGATTTGGATTTCCCTGATGCTGAGCGATGTTGAGCACTTTTTCATGTGTCTGTTGGCCATTTGGATGTCTTCTTTGGAAAAATGTCTGTGCATGTCTTCTGCCCATTTCTTGATTGGATTATTTGTTCTTTGGGTGTTGAGTTTGATAAGTTCTTTATAGATTTTGGATACTAGCCCTTTATCTGATATGTCATTTGCAAATATTTTCTCCCATTATGTCGGTTGTCTTTTGGTTTAGTGGACTGTTTCTTTGCCGTGCAAAAGCTTTTTACCTTGATGAAATCCCAATACTTCATTTTTGCCCTGGCTTCCCGTGCCTTTGGTGATGTTTCTAGGAAGAAGTTGCTGCGGCTGAGGTCGAAGAGGTTGCTGCCTGTGTTCTCCTTTAGGATTTGGATGGAATCCTATCTCACGTTTAGGTCTTTCAACCATTTGGAGTCTATTTTTGTGTGTGGTATAAGGAAATGGTCCAGTTTCATTCTTCTGCATGTGGCTGTATAATTTTCCCAACACCATTTGTTGAAGAGACTGTCTTTTTTCCATTGGACATTCTTTCCTGCTTTGTCAAAGCTAGACCATAGAGTTGAGGGTCCATTTCTGGGCTCTCGATTCTGTTCCATTGATCTATGTGTCTGTTTTTGTGGCAGTACCATACTGTCTTGATGATGACAGCTTTGTAATAGAGCTGGAAGTCTGGAACTGTGATGCCGCCAGCTTTGCTTTTCTTTTTCAATATTCCTCTGGCTATTCGGGGTCTCTTCTGGTTCCATACAAATTTTAGGATTATTTGTTCCATTTCTTTGAAAAAAGTGGATGGTATTTTCATGGGGATTGCATTGAATGTGTAGATTGCTCTAGGTAGCATTGACATCTTCACAATGTTGGTTCTCCCAATCCATGAGCATGGAACGTTTTTCCATTTCTTTGTGTCTTCTTCAATTTCTTTCATGAGTATTTTATAGTTTTCTGAGTACAGATCCTTTGCCTCTTTGGTTAAATTTATTCCTAGGTATCTTATGGTTTTGGGTGCAATTGTGAATGGGATCGACTCCTTGATTTGTCTCTCTTCTGTCTTGTTGTTGGTGTATAGGAATGCCACTGATTTCTGTGCATTGATTTTATATCCTGCTACTTGACTGAATTCCTGTATGAGTTCTAGCAGTTTTGGGGTGGAGTCTTTTGGGTTTTCCACATACAGTATCATATCATCTGCAAAGAGTGAGAGTTTGACTTCCTCTTTGCCGATTTGGATGCCTTTGATTTCTTTTTGTTGTCTGATTGCTGTGGCTAGGACTTCTAATACTATGTTGAATAGCAGTGGTGAGAGTGGACCTCCCTGCCGTGTTCCTGACCTTAGGGGAAAATTTTGGAAGTTTTCCTTCCATTTCTATTTTTTGGAACAGTTTCAGGAGAATAGGTATTAATTCTTCTTGAAATGTCTGATAGAATTCCCCTGGGAAGCCATCTGGCCCTGGGCTTTTGTTTCTTGGGAGATTTTTGATGACTGCTTCAATTCCCTTAGTGGTTATAGGTCTGTTCAGGTTTTCTATTTCTTCCTGGTTCAATTTTGGTAGTTGATACATCTCTTGGAATGCACCCATTTCTTCCAGGTTATCTAATTTGCTGGCCTAGAGTTGCTCATAATATGTTCTTATAATTATTTGTATTTCTTTGGTTTTGGTTGTGATCTGTCCTCTTTCATTCATGATTTTGTGGATTTGGGTCCTTTCTCTTTTCTTTTTGATCAGTCTGGCCAGGGGTTTATCAATCTTGTTAATTCTTTCAAAGAACCAGCTCCTAGTTTCGTTGATCTGTTCTACTGTTCTTTTGGTTTCTATTTCATGGATTTCTGCTCTAATCTTTATTATTTCTCTTCTCCTGCTGGGTTGAGGCTTTATTTGCTGTTCTTTCTCCAGCTCCTTTAGGTGTAGGGTTAGGTTGTGTATTTGAGACTTTTCTTGTTTCTTGAGAAAGGCTTGTATTGCTATATACTTTCCTCTCAGGACTGCCTTTGCTGTATCCCAAAGATTTTGAACAGTTGTGTTTTCATTTTCATTGGTTTCCATGAATTTTTTTTAATTCTTGTTTAATTTCCTGGTTGACCCATTCATTCTTTAGTAGGATGCTCTTTAGCCTCCATGTATTTGAGTTCTTTCCGACTTTCCTCTTGTGATTGAGTTCTAGTTTCAAAGCATTGTGGTCTGAAAATATGCAGGGAATGATCCCAGTCTTTTGGTACCGGTTGAGACCTGATTTGTGACCTAGGATGTGATCAATTCTGGAGAATGTTCCATGGGCACTAGAGAAGAATGTGTATTCCGTTGCTTTGGGATGGAATGTTCTGAATATGTCTGTGAAGTCCATTTGGTCCAGTGTGTCATTTAAAGTCTTTATTTCCTTGTTGATCTTTTGCTTAGATGATCTGTCCATTTCAGTCAGGGGGGTGTTAAAGTCCCCCACTATTGTTGTATTGTTGTCAATGTGTTTCTTTGCTTTTGTTATTAATTGCCTTATATACTTGGCTGCTCCCATGTTCGGAGCATAGATATTTACAATTGTTAGATCTTCTTGTTGGATAGACCCTTTAAGTAGGATATAGTGTCCTTCCTCATCTCTTATTACAGTCTTTGTTTTAAAATCTAGTTTGTCTGATATAAGGATTGCCATCCCAGCTTTCTTTTGGTGTCCATTAGCATGGTAAATGGTTTTCCACCCCCTCACTTTCAATCTGGGGGTGTCTTTGGGTCTAAAATGAATCTCTTCCATACAGCATATTGGTGGGTCTTGTTTTTTAATCCAATCTGATAGCCTGTGTCTTTTGATTGGGGCATTGAGCCCATTTACATTCAGGGTAACTATTGAAAGGTATAAATTTAGTGCCATTGTATTGCCTGTAAGGTGACTGTTACTGTATGTTGTCTGTTTTCCTTTCTGATCTTTGCTGCTTTTAGGCTCTCTCTTTGCTTAGAGGACCCCTTTCAAGATTTCTTGGAGGGCTGGTTTCGTGTTTGCAAATTCCTTTAGTTTTTGTTTGTCCTGGAAGCTTTTTATCTCTCCTTCTATTTTCAATGACAGCCTAGCTGGATATAGTATTCTTGGCTGCGTATTTTTCTTATTCAGTGCTCTGAAGATATCTTGCCAGTCCTTTCTGGCCTGCCAGGTCTCTGTGGATAGGTCTGTTGCCATTCTAATATTTTTACCATTGTAGGTTACATATCTCTTCTCCCGAGCTGCTTTCAGGATTTTCTCTTTGTCTCTGAGACTCGTAAGTTTTACTATTAGATGTCGGGGTGTTGACCTATTACTATTAATTTTGAGAGGGTTTCTTGTGCCTCCTGGATTTTGATGGCTGTTTCCTTCCCCACATTAGGGAAGTTCTCTGCTATTATTTGCTCCAATATACCTTCTGCCCCTCTCTCTCTTTCTTCTTCTCCTGGGATCCCAATTATTCTAATGTTGTTTCGTCTTATCGTATCGCTTATCTCTCAAATTCTGCCCTCATGATTCTGTAGTTGTTTCTCTCTCTTTTTCTCAGCCTCTTTATTTTCCATCATTTGGTCTTCTATATCACTGATTCTCTCTTCTGCCTCATTTATCCTAGCAGTTAGTGCCCCCATTTTTGATTGCCTCTCATCAATAGCCTTTTTGATTTCGACTTGGTTAGATTTTAGTTCTTTTATTTCTCCAGAAAGGGTTTCTCTAATAACTTCCACGCTTTTTTCAAGCCCAGCTAGTATCTTTAAAGTCATGATTCTGAACTCTAGGTCCGACATCGTACTAATGTCCATATTGAGTAGGTCCCTGGCTGACGGTACTACCTCTTGTTTTTTTTGCTGAGGTGATTTTTTTCGTCTTGTCATTTTGCCCAGAGGAGAATAGATGAATGAGAGAACAAAATGCTAACAGGTTTACATCGTCCCCAGCAAATATACTGTATACAAATCAGAAAAGACCTGAAACCACGGGAAAAGAAAGGGAAAGAAAGATAAAAGAAAGAGGAAAAAAAAAAA
>NW_027397082.1:15013898-15082901 GCF_003265705.2 Callorhinus ursinus | reverse complement strand
TTGAGTTCGTTGGTGTTCAGAATGGTTTGATCCCTATTCAGCTGAATTCCTGAGACCAGACGAAATCCAGGTCTCCTACTCCTCCGCCATCTTGCTCCGTCCCCCCCTAATGTTTGCCTTTTTATTTGTGTTACATGCTATCTACTAAGAGTTAGAATCTTCAGTAATTGTGATATTTCAACACATCAGATATTATCATTATACCGCTATCCACAATGGGGTCTGTGTGGGCTTCAAATTGGCCTAATATCAAAATTCCATTCTGATGTCTGTTTCTGAGGGCAGTTTCTAAATTCCTAGTTTGGCTTCCCCTTATGCAAGGGATTGGATGCAGGTATCTCATTCAGATAGTGATCCTTCTAAGAATGATTGAAGGAGTAGAAAAGAGTGAGACAGAAAAAGTGAGAAAAATCAGTAAGATTTTCATTGTCAAATTTGCTTCTGTAGGAAATGAAGGCCTGATTCCACAGGAAACTCTGAGAGGTAATACAGACACCTTCCAGAATTACCTGACAGAGAATAAGGCTCAGGCATCTATCTATTGGCACCTGTCCCCCACTGTTTGAGGTTTGTCCCCAAGGGTTTTAATAGTCCTACAATTGTGGGTTCTGCCTTCACTTGGGTTGAGCTAGATGCTAGAGGCTGTGCAGCAGAGAGAGATTCACAGTGAGCCCTCTAGGGGCAGCACTATCACGCTGCACGGAACAGTTCACACCCCTAAGACTCAACCCTATGACTCAAATCAGAGGGGGGCCAGTTGGATGTAATGCTGGACCCCGGAAGCACATTACAATGTTTTCAATCCTCCAAAAAGAAAACAGACACACAAACAAAAAACCAACAAACCAACCAATAAAGAAACAAAAAGGATACATCATGAATATTCCATAAATCATGGCGACAGCAAGCTGCTTGTCATTGAGGTTTTGCATATCCAAACTTGAGAAATATGACCACAGGAAAACAACTTCCCCATATAGTAAATGTTCTAATAAGCAAGTGCAACAAAATTAGTGGTTTTCAGATCCCAGTATAAGTATTTCAGGAAAGATTGTCAAACAGGGAAGTTTCTGCAAGTAGGCAAAGTGAATAAGGGTTCAGGGTAAAGAAAAGAGATCATGCTATGAGTTCAGTGAGGAAGGAAAGATTCCATTAGCTGGGAGAATCAAGAGGGCTTCCTAGAATATGAATCAGATGATTTGGGGGTGCCTGGGTGGCTCAGTCAGTTAAGCATCTGCCTTTGGCTCAGGTCATGATCCCAGGGTCCTGGGATTGAGACCAGAGTCAGGCTCCCTGCTCAGCGGGGAGTATCCCTCTCCCTCTGCCTCCCTCTGCCCCCAGCCCTGCTCATGCTCTCTCTCTCACTCTGCCCTCTCTCTCTCTCAAATAAATAAAGTCTTAAAAAAAAGAATCAGATGATTTGGATTTTGAAGGACAAAACAGTAAAATTACTGAAACAAGATAAAGGATATTTAGGACAAGTACTCTAAGTAGAGGGAACAGTAGAAGCAAAGAGGGTAGGGCCCAGGGTGTGTGGTCGGTGAATATTGAGCAGTTCTGTCTGGGCTGGATCCAAGATGAGTTAATTATTTTTCAAAATGAGGAGTTTAAGAAATAAATACTGTCATAATTTGAAGGAAAAACGATTTTGTGAGTTGCCCTAAGTCCTAACAAAGTCACCTTGCGATGCACGTGAGAGGTGGCATGCATTGAGAATGAATGGCCTAACCATGAGTTTCTAGAGCCAGTTGGCACAGATGCCACACTCAGAGGTTCATGTACCCCAGCCATGAGGGAGTGTCCACAATTTGAATTGCATAATCTTAGAAGGAAAGAATAGACCAGTTTCCAATAATGTGAAGGTCTTGCAAGGAGAACACAGAAATGGAAAAAGCAGCAAGGCAGAACTGTGATTTTCTCTAATTATTCACTCTTGAAACTTGAGATTTTTCTCAAAGCAGAACAGAACTGCTCTTTTTAATTTATTATTTTTCCCCTCCTGGGGTTGGGCTGAGGTTTCAACTTTAAAAGTGCAGGTGGGCTTTCAAGTTATAGAATGGCAGGTCTATGTGTTACCAACAACAAAATTTCTTTTATCAGCGTTCCATGTTCAAAGGGAAGAAAAGCTTCAAATGCATATGTTTTCAAAGGGACTAAAGGGACTGATCATCTATAGAGCCAGTCACACCCGTGAGTTCATGGCAGCTATAGTCAGTCTATAAACATGCTCTAGAAAAGAAATCATCTCATAAAGGGCAAACACCCTGTCCTTTTTGGTGTCTGATGCCTTGCAGGCACTCAGCTCCAAGGTGTTGATGAGAAGCAGGGTCATAAAATCTTTGTTTTTCTTTATCTTCTTCTTTTAAAATTTATTATTAATGTTATCGTTATTTGAGGTGACTGGAGGAAGTGAAGGAGACAGCACAGTGAAGGAACAAAGAGCTTTCTCTTCTAATTAGAGCCGGTGCTCTTATTGTCAGGCTTATTTCTGGATTTGGGCCAGGGGGAAGTTCTACTTTTCTCCCAATATATTGACTGTACCACATGGCATCTGACGCTGGACTCCATCCAAGACTCAAGCACGCATTCAGCATGAAGCCAACTGGGTCTTGGCCCAATGGATAGCAAAGTCTCCTCATTAAGATTTTTCCATTAGGTATGTTTCTCTCTAATCAAGAAAAGAGAAAATAGGGCACATTCAGAGGAATGGCCAGTACACCGCTCTATCTGTGTTGGTGTTGGCAGTCCTGCTCCTCTGTGCGTCTCTTCCTTGCCATCCTGTACCACTGCTCTCCATGAGGACTTGCAAGGTTCCTTTGAGGACTGTCTTTCAGTGTTTTCAGGAATAAATGAAGAAAATGTTCTGATGGAATAGAATTAATTAGCTCAGCAATTAATCTAACAGACAGCATCCTTGTCATTTTCCCCTCAGAGCATCTTTACATACTAGATGAATGGAAGACCATGGCATGAATAGAGAGGCCCCAGCAGGGGCTTACAAGACTTGTTTCAATACAGGCTAGCCTTATTTTAAGGGAATCTGACACATAAAATATGTAAATCAAATTAATCAAGGCATCTACATTTACTAAATTTAATTTAAAGCAGGGATTCTTTAAGTGTTAGTTTTGTAAGAATTCTATAGTATATTACCTGAATAAGAAAAATCAGATTTATGCTTAGCTAGCCCTTGAGATTAACATATGTACATGTCAAGTAGAAATTCACCCAAATACTCACAGAATATAAAAGGAAATGATATTTTCTATACAACTATTATAAAGTTATAATCAGTTTTATTCGTGTGTCTCCTTTCCTTTAGATTGTGAACAACTTAAGGATGGAAGTCAGGATATTGATCTTATTTATCATTGTTTGCCTATTCTATTTCTAGCAGTTAGCCCAGTGTTTGGCTATAACAATAATAGTAATAAAAGCAGTTAGTATTAAAACTTGTTTGATATTTGCTATGGGTCAGATGCTACTCTAGGTGTATTTACATGCATTATTCTGTGTGATCTGAGCAAACTGATGTAAAACATGGCTAGGATACATATATTTCTCCAAATCACACAACTACTCTGATGGAAACAAAGATTTGAACTCAGATATTTTGACTCCAGAAATCCATACATGAGGAGAACCTCATGTATAGGGATTCCCTAAGAAGTTCCCCTAATACTGAGATATGTTTGGTTGCAAATAGTTTATTTGAGGAATGATCCAAGGAGTACTGGTAGGAAAAGTGCAGAATGAGGCAGGAAAGGGCAGGAAGCCAAAGACAGGATGCATTAATGAGCAAGTTGCTGCTCACCTTGCTGGGACTCTTTGGGAGATGGACTAGAACACATTCAGAGCTGTATCACTCAATTAGCAAGGAAGCAGGTTCACTAGCTTCTACTTGTTGAGCGCTGCTCCTGGGATTTCAACCCTCCAGCAGGCCTGGCTTTACCTATGTGGAGGCTGAGCACAGCCCCATGGCCAGAGGAAGCTCTCAGCAGAGAGTCCTGGGTGATTACTACCACAAACTATTAGTAAAAGCATCTGTATCAAGAAGGAGTCATGGGTGGGAGAAGGATGGCATCTGCTGTTCCGACACGAACATACATTTTTGGACAACAAGAGTGGTTGGAGATACGATAGACTCATCAATTCTGATCTGTTTGATGATCATTTTTTAAAAGACTAGTTCAAGTTCCTAGGAGGCTCTTTAGTTGCCTTACCAGTTTCGTGGATCCCAGCCCTGTTATGAGGAGATCAAGTTTTTGTAGTGACTTTTCAAAGCTGTTGAGACAATTACTACATGGACATTTTCCCTTGCTAGAGATAGCGCCCCCAGCCTTCCTTGGCACCAATTAAGTAAAGAGAAAAGAAAAAAAAGGAAAAATTTAGAGTTTCCTGTACTGCTTCATTGCTTTACTTAATTGACCTATTTGAGTGTGTACAAGAATTGCCTATATCTTGTTAGAGTGGCAAAGTTTGAAAAACAATTGAAATCCCAATTTCATACAGCTTTCGGCATAGGAAAGTTTATAGTTGGTGGGGGTGGGGGTGGTACCGGTGCGCTGGGAGGGAGCATGTGTGTTTAGGGAAAGGAAACAAATTAGTAGCTTCATGTGCTGCAGTCTTTAATAATACAATAATTTAAGGCTGAGTTATTATGAATTCTGAATAAGCATTGTCTGCTGTTTAAAATTTCCCATGGCTTACTGTCAAATATATTAAAATGGATTTGGAAAGTCTGTAAGCCTTCTAATCATGGATAAAATATATTCTTTTACAGGACTCTAAATTTGTGGTAATTATGTGCCATTTAGTTAATCTCCCTACATTATTTACCAAGCATATTTTGTAGTCAAATACTTGAAGAGTTGACAGGGTAATGTTCAACGGCAACTAGGAACAGAAATGGGAGAAAGAGGTTAGGGGAAAAAAGCATCTGAGTGTAAAAATGACTCGTTTTCATGTTATTTATTTATGGATTATTCTATCTAATGAGTACAATAGTTAACAGAGTCACCTGGGTTCCATTAAACACTCAGGTTTGGGTGTGAGTGAATGCATGTTAAAAAAGATAGAGTCTTATGAATACAAGAACTCCCCAAACAAAAAGTAGATCTAATGAAACTCACTATTAAGAACTTAGTAGTAGCAGCCACATTACAGGTCCTGGCGCATAGGAGAGGCATATGAGGACAGTGCAGCTGCCTAGATATTCTGAAGCCCCAGAATAATTGTTAACAATAAACAGCTTTTCTGAAGCTGCTCAGAATGAGAAGGGATTTATTTTCTCAAATCATAATTGACAGAGATGGAGAATGCTGTTGTATTGTGCATTTGGGCACCTAAGTATTTTCAGATCCTCCTTGCTCAGACACAGTAGCTGAAAATGCACCGATATTTATAAGCGCTTCTGCTGATGAACACCATGGTGGGCACAGTCAGGAAGGTGCTGTAGCTTGATGGTGATCCCAACCAAGGAAGGTGAATTAAAACTCGCATGTGTAACTTGTGGCGGTGGGAGATATAAAAAAAGATACAACATGAAAAGGGGGATGTCTGTGCTGTTGGCACATAAAAATCCACTTTTTGTTTTGCTTATGACATGAAGGTTTAATGTAAATCCTGGACAAACACGACTCTAGCCACACACACTCAGCAGGGAACTTTTATATTAAAATAAATATATTACAATAATACGATATACATGTGATCACTTTAAAGTAGAACCTCAGCTATTGGATATGGTTCTGTTGCATTTTACAAAGCATGTAATCTTGAACATAGGAAAGGAAATAAAATGCTTTTCTTGCCCTATATTTGTAAGCTAATCCCTCGAAAAGATTAATACGCATTAGCAGGGGTGTCATTCCTGGTGGAACATCCCTCCGTGCCAAATGCCGGCTTTATGGGCCTGCATGTTCCCATATCCCAGTCACGGCCTTGGAAAAGGCTGGTCAGAAGCTGCTACCTTTCCATCTCTTTAAGGCAGTTCATTCTGAGTATTTAGGCTTCTAGCACAAGGACGCATCATGTCTTGGTAGTTTTTTAATTTATTTTAACATAAGGCTAACGTGCTAGGTACCATGAATGTTACTCTAGAAAGCTCTATTTTCTTCTTGGCTCTCATATGGGGCCTCTGCATGACTGTGCTTGTTATAGGGTATTTCTGTGAAGAGAAAAATAACAAGAGTAGCTATGTTAGACTGGAAGCTCTTGGAGAACACGGATTTAGTCAACTTTGAATATCCATAGTACATAACAGGTGTATTTTTTAAAATAACATGTGAGAAGTGTGCACCTGTTGAAATGAATGGAAATGCATTAACAGACAGCCTGACTTCAGCCATCATAGGATGCATTTGTAGTTCTGTGAAGATAAACCTGGAACGTAAACTCTCTGATTTTGAGCTGGTAACTGAAATGTTAAAGTCTCTAAACATGTGTAAAAGATAAACACAGGGTTATTTCCCTAGAAACTCTCATACATAAAGCTTTTGGGGGCAGAGAGCAGGAGAAAGACAAATTCATCTGTTCTGAGGGAAGGAGTTTGGAGGAAACATCAATACCACCATTTTGAATTTAGAAGTTTCTTGGCTTCAGAGTTGTCAAAATTCATCTCATTCCATTTGTGAACCAGTTCATTAAAGTATATTGGGAAATGGCAATCACAGCTGTTAAACAGATGGCAAAACTAGGAGATGCAGAGTGTCTTGTTTTTGCAAAGTCACTCAGATACTGATGGTGATGAAATCAAGCCCTACTCTCTGCTGAGTCCGAGTTCAAGGCTTTTCCTCCCTTGAACACCAAATTTCTTGTTTCCCACACTTCCCCTCTCAAATCGGTAGCTAATATATGTGTTCGTGCTCCAGGAATTTGAAATAGCCACATTTGAACCCTTCACAGATCAAATGAGCATATCTTGAAAAAGGAATGTATAGTGAGTCCAAAAATGTACATTTCATTTCATTTTGTATACATGATACCAAAATAGAAAAGAAATTTTTAAACTTGCTTATTCTGACTTATAACAGCATATAAGCCAGTCTTATAAATAATGATGGTGTTTACTATCCATTGCAGACTGCCTTATACAAAGGGAACAGACCCAGGAGTAGAATGATTGTATGCAAATGTGTATAATTGTGTGTTGTTTATTATTTTTAACGAGTGTTCTCATTCTTACCGGGGTAAGTACTAGGAATTACTGAATGCACTGGTCTCCCATATTTTCTTTAGAACATAATTCTCCATAGGTGACAAACAAGGGGTAAATCTATTGACTGATCTCAGATGCTCTAAAAAGAACACATTATTTCCTTTTATCATAATATATATTATGTAGTTCTCTTTTAGCAATAAACACTATTTAGAGCACATAGCCAACACATTAAAGATAATGTCAAATCTCATCTGTGTCCATGAGAGATTGTAGATTAAAAATGAAAAAAAAAAAAACTAGTATGGCCTAAAAGAATCTAGCTACTTTGATCTGATATATTCTATGAAAGAGAGAATATACCATATTCCAGGTGCCCTGGAATACTAATAAAATTGGTCTTATAATAAGTAATAAAGACTATCTCAATACATTCCAAAAAGTGGAGATGGCACAGATGACCATCTTTAGTCAAAATTAATAAATTGACTCACTAATAAATTAATAAAACTAGAAAACAGAACAGAGAATGAAAACTGAAATCATAGAAGCTATAGAAAATAACATTTTAAAAAATGCTATATTCCTCTCTATGAGATATAGCTAAAGCAATGCAAAAATATATTTATTCAAACAATAAAAAGTAAAAACAAATTAAGCATCCATATTAGTAAGTTAGAAAGTGACCAATAATAAAAGCCTATAGAAAGTTGAAGGAATATAATAAGGGTATAACAAAAAATGAATTAGAAAATAGAAAGTAGTGAAAATAATAAATCTATTCACTTGTCATTTGAAAAACCCAAACAAAATAAAATAGATTATACATTGAATTAAAAATAAAATAGGGAGAAAGCACATACATAAAATAAGAAATGAGAATGGGGAAATAAATATTGAAACAAAGGACGTCACTAAACTAAAATGTCTTTGCTTAAGATTGTGCAAATAGATTCAAAATCCACATGAAAGAAGTGCTCTTCTTGGCAAATATAAATTAGTGAATCTACCTGCAGAAGAGAATGATATAAAATAGCCAAAGAGAGCAATAGTGGACAATTATTCAAATGCTATCCTTAAGAGAGTACCAACGTCAATGGCTTTTTAGGTATATACTACTGAAACGTTAGGAATATGTAAATATTATTTAAACTCACTGAAACATAAATGAGAAGAAATATTTCAATAGTCTTTTAAAATAAAGTTGGTATGAAATAAAATAAAATAAATTTGATATAATATTATTGCTAAAATAACATGTTAAAGAAGCAGCAATGTCGTATATTTTTTCTTATAAATGTCACTGCAAAAATTCCAAATAAATAAAATCTAGAAACGTATTAAAATAACACTTGCAATTAAAATGTGTTTCAAAACAAGAATGCAATGATCTTTCAAAATCAGATCAAATGGTATATTTCACAATCGTAGTCCAAAAAAGAAAGCTATTTCCATAAGTGCTTGAAAGGCATTAAAAATTCAACAAGGCATTAAATCCCAACATCTATTCCTTAATTGAATGCATGTCTTTATAGACTAACTACATTTTTATTCCAAAAATATATAATTTTTTCCATATTTTAAATATTTTATGTAAATGAAATTAAACTGTACATATCTTTTTGTAACATTTTTTTAAGTTCTACATTGTGATATTTAACTATGTTGATACTCATAGCTGTAACTTAATTATTTCAAATATAACTGTGGCACCATTGATTTATCAACTCTCTTATTGAAAGAGATTTGTTTCAGGATCTTCTTTTATAATAACAGTGCTAAAAACATACCTTTATAAGGTCTTTTTGCAAGCAAATGTAAAAAAAAGTCTTCTGTTCTATTCCTGAGAGTAACTGATTGCTTGTAGTGTATGTGCATCTTAATATTCACTAGGATTTACTGACTTCACCAAATTGGTGCTATAAATTTGTATTCCTACTAGCAGAGAGCAAAGCTCCACATCTTTCTCCAAACATGAAATTGATATATTTTAATTATTGCTAACATTTTAATTATTGTTCCTATCTGATACGTGTGAAATGGTATGCAGTGTTTTTTTAGTTATTCTTCCCTGATTCCCTGTTTCAAAGCACAGAAAAAGAAGGGCTTCCTCATTCTTTTGCTGAAGCCCAGTATAATATAGATACTAAGACCCAACAAAGATATCACACAAAACATGGAAACAAAGGCCAATTTTTCATGTGAATAGGAGAGGAGAATTAATGAATACCAAGTTATCAAAGTAATTTAGAACGTAGTGACAGAAAATATTTAGATAACCATGTGCGGTTTTTTAATTAAAATTTTTTGACTTGCAAAAGCTATCCATAATTAATGTATACAACTGTATGAGTCTGGAGATAAGGATACACCCATGAAATCATCTCCACAGTCTATACCATAAACTTATCCATCACCTCCTAAAGTTTCTCCTGACCTTTTATCTATTATGATTATGATTATGATTATTTTTTTTTGGTAAGGACACAACATAATATCTACCTTCTTAGCAAATTTTTAACTACACAATACGCGATTGTTAACTATAGGCAATATACCATGCGGTAGATGTCTATGACTTACTCATTTTGCGTAACCGGAACTTTTTACCCTGTAGTGATGGTTTGGCTTTCCTGTTTCCGCTCCATGTGAGGCTTGGGCAACAGCCATTCTATTCTCTGCTTCTAGGAGTTTGACTATTTTGGATTCCTTGTGTAAGTGGTATCACAAGTATCTCTCCTTTAGTGCCTGGCTTATTAACTTAGCATAATGTTTTCCAGCTTTATCCATGTTGTTGCAAATAGCAGCATTTTCTTCTTTTAAGACTGATAATCTTCCATTGTATTTATAAACCACATTTTCTTTATTTATTAATCTGTTCACAGACATTTAGTTTGCTTCCATGTCTCAGCTATTGTAAAGAAGGCTGCAATGAACATGGAGGTGCAGATAATCTCTTCGGGATCCTGATTTCAATTCTTTTAGGTATATACTGAGAGGTGAGATTGCTGGATCATATGGTAGTTGTATTTTTAAATTTTTGAGGAAACTCCATATTGTTTTCCATAGTGCCTGCTCTAATATACCTTCCTACCCGTAATATACAAGGGTTTCCTTTTATCCACATCTACACAAACATGTTATCTTTTGTTATTTTGATAATAGCCATCCTAACAGGTAGAATGATTGCTCACTGTGGTTTTGATTTCCATTTCCCTTATGGTTAGTGATGTTGAGCACTTTTTCATTTTCCTGTTGGCCATCTATATGGCTTCTTTAGAGAAATATCTATTTGCTTACTTTACCTATTTTTTAATTTTTTTTTTTTGTACTGAGTTGTAGGAATTCCTTATATATTTTGGGTATTAACTATCAGATATATGGTTTGCAAATATTTCTTCACATTCCATAGATTAGATTTTTATAAAGAAATAAGAGGTATTAAAATTAGAAAGCAAGGGGGCGCCTGGGTGGCTCAGTCCTTAAGCATCTGCCTTCAGCTCAGGTCATGATCCCAGGGTCCTGGGATTGAGCCCCTCATTGGGCTCCCTGCTCTGTGGGAAGCTTGCTTCTCCCCCTCCCACTCCCCCTGCTTGTGTTCCCTCTCTCGCTGTGTCTCTCTCTGTCAAATAAAATAAAATTGGAAAGCAGGAATTAAAAATCACCATTTCCTGCAGACGATATGATTATATACATGGAAAACCAAGTGATACAATTAAAGATATTAAAAATGGAATGATAATTTAGTGTCACCCAATGTAAATATTCCACAACTTTCTGATCACAATGAACACCTTGTTACATAATGTAACAAAATATGTAACTTGTAATAACAAAATATACTATTTAGAAATAAATTTGTGAAGAAATATATAACATATTTGTGCATAAATTAGTAAAAGTGGAGTAATGATATCTAGTACCAGATAGTAAAAGCACATGATACAGGCAGTAACTAAAAGAATATAGTCACCTATATTATGCCAATGGCAAAGTTTAGAGATCAGAAAAGAGATTTAAATAAAAACATTTTTTATTTATATGATAAAATGAACTTTCTAGATTTAGAAGAATGGTTTATTCAAAAGCAATGTTGGAGCAATTCCTAAAAGACTTGGCAAAAACTTGTATTTTTAAAAATAAATTACAAATGGATATTCCACTTCTGGTATAAAGAAGTAACATGGTCTGGATATGTGTTTCTTCCAAAAACAACTTTAAAATTGAATGTGAAAATTCAGCTTTAAAATTGAAATTACACATACATACATATATATTGCAATACATATATTTCAATATTATATTTAATTATATATTTCAATACATATATTTCAATATATATTTAATTATATATATTTCTATATCTACTGAACACCGAAGATGAATAGAATATATAAAAGCAAACAGGGGACAAAAGATATATTACATACAAAAGAATGATGTTATGAAGGATGGCTGACTTGTCCTCAGAAACCATTCAGACCTAAGACAAGAGAAGGACATCTTTAACATGCTACAAAAACAGTCAATACAGAATTCTGTATCTGGTGAAGATATTTTTCAAAGTAACGATGAAATAATAGCCTCACTCATCTTTTGGAATTCTCTGGTATAAACTATACATTATCATACATTTTATTTTTTTTAAGATTTTATTTATTTATTTGACAGAGCACAAGTAGGCAGAGTGGTATACAGAGGGAGAGGGAGAAGCAGGCTCCCTGCCGAGCAGGGAGCCTGATGCAGGGCTCCATCCCAGGACCCTGGGATCATGACCTGAGCCAAAGGCAGATGCTTAACGACTGAGCCACCCAGGCACCCCATTATCAAACATTTTAAAAAACCCATTTTGTAATCAATGAATCAGGTCAAAGCTGCCAGAGGATTCTGCTTTTGATGTGTTAAGGAGAATAGGTTAATGTTTTAAAATTAAGCTCAACCAAAAGCAATAACATTTGCCCTTCTCTGTCAGTCAGTGTACTGGATGGATATGGTCTCTTCCTTCATACTTATTGTCTACCATTTTCCATCCTTCTGTCTGCCATGGGACACTGATCTTTATGAATTACATCAACAGTCTCATTTGCTTTCCAGCTTCCAGTTCAATTCAGCCAGTGGAAGGTACCAGGAGGAGGGTAGAAGGGGAGAGAATAGAGTGTCACTTTTTAAAGCCCCAGCTCCCTCACTGTTGAGCTATGAGCTATGAGTTGCAATTGCTGTATTCCTCCTTCCTCCGTGAGGGGTTCCACTCCTGGCTGGAGCTATCTCCAATAGTTAAAGCCCTCATTCTGAGTTCTGGTGATCTTTCCCACCTTGTGTTCTTCAGGAGAATAAGGATATTGACTCCTGGCTGTTGCCCGCTGCAGAGCACTCCACTGTCTGCAGTTTTCTCTTAACACTGCCCATACCTTTGTCAACAGTGTTTCTTTAAACTACCCTCAATTATTCTCTTGAGTCCATCATCTGTTTCCTATAAATACCTAGACTGATACAGTCCGGGTTCTTATTTGCAAACAGGAGGAAGTAATGATAGGAGTTGGAAACAAAACAGGAATTATGAAAGCTCACACAATCTGAGAATGTTGGAGGGCCTGGACGCTCACTAGGCAGCAAGAATGATACCAACTCTGCTGCTGACAAATGGTCCCTCAAAACTCTCATGCTGCTGTTGCTAAGCACGTACACACAGCTTGTACTGGTGACACCGCCAATGAGAGACCCTCCATACCACCGACCATGGGCCAGACCTAGAGAAAAGGGGTTAATGATGCTGGCAGTCATCTGTGAAATCTGCCATTTTGACTACCCACAACTGCTTTCTTTCCAACTGCTAGTTCTTAGAAGAAATGTAAGGAAAGACAGTTCTTTCCTAACAATATCCCATTCCTCATATGCCTCTTTTACTTCCTTATCAAAAAAGTGCAGCCCAGAATTTCATGGTTATTGTACCCTATTCTAAACCCAGAATCTCTACATAATGTTTATTCTTCTTATTTTATGATGATGGTGTTTGTCTGGAAAGCAGAGGACAAGATGGGATTAAATATGCAATGATTCTATGCCTATTAAAACATTTACAAATTAAATAGTCAAGGGATTTCCCAGGAAACCCCTGTAAAAGAAAACGAGAGAGCTAGGAGAGGTTGGGAGAGGTATCAAGATATTAAGAGGTCTGACGCCTGTCGCCCACCTCAGCGAAGGAGAGGAGGAAGGGAAGTAGAGTGGGAGCATCCTTAGCTACTGTGCAGTCCAAGGAAAATTCAGGCGGGCTATTGAGGAGTCCTGAGCCAAAATTCTGCATGTCTCCTAGGAAAGAGCCTGTTTTAGTATTGCTGTCATGTTCAGTCATTGGCTTGGAACAACTCATGCAAGGCATGGCCCCAGCACTAATGCAGTTTTGGATTTCAGAGCACAGCAGCTGAAGACCTTGGTCAATTACACACCCTATGGTTGGGAATCTGTGGGGAGTGTTCTTATGGCCATTACAATGATCCTGTCTTAATGTCCCGTAACGTGTGGGCTATATTGTATAATCAACCATCAGTATACCATCATATGTCAAATAATGGGGCCAAGCAAGAATGAAGAGGAAAATCAGTTTATAAGATGACTATAGAAATAGATGGATATATAGGTATGTATATACATGGCAAACACCAAAACAAAATAAATAAGGCAATTTTACAGTTCTTGTTTCTGTAACTGGCCCCAAGGGCATAATTGGTATTTATGTTAACTTTTCTCCACTATTGACTCCACATTCAAATTGCCCTCAGCAAGTACAGCAACCAGAAGTTTTCCTGAGGGAAGTGAGCTTGTGATGGCATTGTGTATATGGGAGTCCTGCAGTCTTCCATTAACATTTATCCTTGAATAAAACAGTACTAATGTTTAAGGGGATCCTCTAACATCTATCATACTCTTTCTTGTTTCCATTATGTAACAGAGTCCTAAGTCCCTTGATAGTGAGAGTCAACCATTCTGGGCAACACTGCAACCTCTCCTACCACTTCTGACTTTTTGCCTTGGTTGAGAGTACCTGGCCTGGGGCAGCCTCAGCTTCATTTCAATGGAATCATGTTTCATTTTTTTTTTTTTTTTAAGATTTTACTTATTTGACAGAGGGAGACACAGCGAGAGAGGGAACACAAACAGAGGGAGTGGGAGAGGGAGAATCAGGCTTCCCACCGAGCAGGGAGCCCATTGCGGGGCTCGATCCCAGGACCCCGGGATCATGACCTGAGCCGAAGGCAGACGCCCAATGACTGAGCCACCCAGGCGCCCTTCATGTTTCATTTTGTTTTGTTCCTTCCCTCTCATGGTGGAAGAGTTCTTTCTTGACTATGGATATTTTCAGCCAATAGAGTCCAATTAAAGAACAGGAATAATGAAAAAATATATAATGTAAGTACATCTTTATCTAAAATAGTAAGAACCATACTCTCTCCTCGATACTTGTATTCTGTCCAGGAGAGATTGTACCCAATGTCTTGCATCTTTCACTGTTTGTGGTTTCCTTGGTCAGAACCTGTGTAGTGTTGGCTACTGTCACAGTGAGTAAGGTATCCTGTAAAGGCAAGGAAAATAATTGTGGACAGAAGCATGGCCAGCAGGAAAGGGATAACCAATTAAAAAAAATATATCCCTTCTTGTAAAGACAAACCATACAACTCTCCAGGATGTAAAGACCCCAGTGAAATCCCCATTTTTACTATGGCTCAGTGATAGAATACCATCTGGATGATTGGGTGGTGGTTGCTGCTGTTGAAAATCAAGCATTCAGCAGTAGACCGGGGCCATCAAAAGCATCTGACATGTTGTTTGTGTAACTCTCTCTGCTAGCGAGCCTTCCAAAGACTCCGTTCTTCAGAATAACAAAGAAGCAGTGGTCTAGGACCATTGCATAGAAAGCGAGATGACAGTCCTATAGGACTTCTGGAATTCCAGAATGGAACACTATAAACTTAAATCTTCCAATTGGTCCTTTTTTAAATTTTATTTTATTATGTTATATTAGTAAATAGTCAATAAAACAAAGAGGCAACCCACAGAATGGGAGAAGATATTTGCAAATGACACTACAGATAAAGGGCTGGCATCCAAGATCTATAAAGAACTTCTTTGGGGTGTCTGCATGGCTCAGTCAGTTAAGCGTCTGCCTATGGCTCAAGTCATGATCTCAGGGTCCTGGGATCAAGCCCCACATTGGGCTCTCTGCTCAGCTGGGAGTCTGCTTCTCTCTCTCACTCTCCCTCTGTTCTCTCTCTCTCTCTCAAATAAATAAATAAAATCTTAAAAAAAAAGAACTTCTCAAACTCAACACCCAAAAAACAAATAATTAAGTCAAAAAATGGGCAGAAAACATGAACAGACACTTCTCCAAAGAAGACATACAAATGGCTAACAGATACATGAAAAAAAAGTTCATCATCATTAGCCATCAAGGAACTTCAAATCAAAACCACATTGAGATACCATCTTACACCAGTTAGAACGGCAAAAATTGACAAGGCAAGAAACAACAAATGTTGGAGAGGTTGTGGAGAAAGAAGAATCCTCTTACACTGTTGGTGGGAATGCAAGTTGGTACAGCCACTTTGGAAAACACTGTGGAGGTGCCTCAAAAAATTAAAAATAGAGCTACTCTATGACCCAGTAATTGCACTCCTGAGTATTTACCCCAAAGACACAGATGTAGTGAAAAGAAGGGCCATATGCACCCCAACGTTCATAGCAGCAATATCTGCAATAGCCAAACTGCAGAAAGAGCCGAGATACCCTACAACAGATGAATGGATAAGAAGATATGGTCCATATATACAATGGAATATGACTCAGCCATCAGAAAGGATGAATACCCAACTTTTACATCAGCATGGATGGGACTGGAGGAGATTATGCTAAGTGAAATAAGTCAAGCAGAGAAAGCCAATTATCACATGGTTTCACTTGTTTGTGGAACGTAAGGAATAACACAGAGGACGTTAGGAGAAGGAAGGGAAACATGAAGGGGGGGAAATCCGAGGGGGAGATGAACCATGAGAGACTATGGACTCTGAGAAGCAAACTGAGGGTTTTGGGGGTGGGGTGGGGGATGTGTTGGCCTGGTGATGGGTATTAAAGAGGGCACACTCTGCACGGAGCACTGGGTGTTATACAAAAACAATGAATCGTGGATCACCACATCAAAAACTAATGGGGGGTGGGGGATAGGTTGGCCTGGTGATGGGTATTAAAGAGGGCACGTTCTGTGTGGAGCACTGGGTGTTATGCACAAACAATGAATCAAGAAACATTACATCACAAACTAATGGTATAATGTATGGTGATTAACATAACAATAAAAAAATTTAAAGGGGAAAAACAAACAAAAAACAAAAACAAAAACAAAACTAATGATATATTGTATGTTTTATTGACTGTTTCCTTTGCTGTGCCAAAGGTTTTTATTTTGGTGAAGTCCCAAAAGTTCATTTTTGTTTTTGTTTCACTAGCCTTTGGAGATGTATCTTGAAAGAAGTTGCTGTGGCCAATGTCAAAGAGGTTACTGCCTATGTTCTCCTCTAGGATTTTGATGGATTCCTGTCTCACATTGAGGTCTTTCATCCATTTTGAGTTTATCTTTGTGTATGGTGTTAGAGAATGGTTGAGTTTCATTCTTCCTATATAACTGCCCAATTTTCCCAGCACCATTTATTGAGGAGACTGTCTTTTTTCCATTGCATATTTTTTCCTGCTTTGTTGAAGATTATTTGACCATAGAGTTAAGGGTCCATATCTGGGCTCTCTATTCTGTTCCATTGGTCTATATGTATGTTTTTGTGCTGGTACCATGCTGTCTTGGTGATCACTGCTTTGTAATATAGCTTGAAATCGGGCAACGTGATGCCCCCAGCTTTGTTAATATCAACAACTATATGCCAATAAACTGAGTAACCTGGATGAAATGGATGCCTTCCTGGAAACCTATAAACTCCCAAGACTGAAACAGGAAGAAATGACAACTGAATAGGCCAATAACCAGTGACGAGATTGAAGCAGTGATCAAAAACCTCCCAGAAAACAAGAGTCCAGGGCATGATGGATTCCCTGCAGAATTCTACCAAATATTCAAAAAAGAAATAATACCTATTCTCCTGAAGCTGTTTCAAAAAAATAGAAACAAAAGGAAAGCTTCCAGACTCATTCTATGAGGCCAGCATTACCTTAATCCCCAAACCAGGCAAAGACCTCATCAAAAAGGAGAATTTCAGACCAATATCCCTGATGAATATGGATTCCAAAATCCTCAACAAAATCCTAGCTAATAGGATCGAACAATACATTAAAAGGATCATCCACCACGACCAAGTGGGATTTATCCCCGGGATGCAAGTGTGGTTCAGCATTCGCAAATCAATCAATGTGATAGAACACATTAATAAGAGGAGAGAGAAGAGCCATATGGTCTTCTCAACTGATGCAGAAAAAGCATTTGACAAAATACAGCATCCTTTCCTGATTAAAACTCTTCAGAGTATAAGGATAAAGGGAATATTCCTCAAGTTCATAAAAGCCATCTATGAAAAACCCACAGTGAATATCATCCTCAATGGGGAAAAGATGAGAGCCTTTCCCTTAAGATCAGGAACACATCAAGGATGCCCACTCTCGCCACTATTTTTCAACAAAATACTAGAAGTCCTAGCAACAACAATCAGACAACAAAAAGAAATAAAATGTATTCAAATTGGCAAAGAAGAAGTCAAACTCTCTCTTTTCACAGATGACATGATACTTTATGTGGAAAATCCAAAAGACTCCACCCCCAAATTACTAGAACTCATACAGCAATTCAGTCATGTGGCAGGATACAAAATCAATGCACAAAAATCAGCTGCTTTCTTATACACTAACAATGCAACTGTAGAAAGAGAAATTAGAGAAACGATTCCATTGCACCAAAAACCATAAGATACCTTGGAATAAACTTAACTAAAGAGATAAAGGATCTATATTCTAGGAACAACAGAACACTCATGAAAGAAATTGAAGAAGACACAAAAAGATGGAAAAACATTCCATGCTCATGGATTGGAAGAATAAACATTGTTAAAATGTCTGTGCTATGCAGAGCAATCTATACCTTCAATGCCATCCTGATCAAAATTCCAATGACATTTTTCAAAGTGCTGGAACAAACAATCCTAAAACTTGTATGACTCAGAAAAGACCCCGAATTGCCAAGGAAATGTTCAGGTTGGTTCTTGGGTAGAGTTTAAAACAAACATGTGCAGTTGCATATCCTTTAGCCCAAAGGGAAGTATTCTACTTCCTTCCAAACAGATGGGTAATGACTGGAAGGATAAAGCAATTGAAATCATAATTGTAGTAATGAAAGCAGTGGTGGTGCTGGTAGTAGAAGCACCAACAACAGTGACAGAAATTACACCCACCATGGCCACTGCCATGCCAGGTACCGTGCTGTCTTTGCCTATGTGTGCATCAGGTACTGTGCACAATATGTTAGAGGTATTACCTCTGACCCTGTTACATAAAGAATATGAAGCCCATGTTACTTATGGGAAAGTGACATTTTCCCAGTGTAAGTAAATTTCCCAAGTTCATGGCTATCAGATGATGAAGCCATGTTCTGAGCACAGGTGTAGGGGCATAACCTATACTCGTCCTGCCAGTATATTTTGTTTCTTTTGTTCTACTTGTCTTATGTAACTCAGGACTTCTGCTACGTGACTGTAAATCATTTCCCCATGTCTTTTCAGTCCTCAGGTCCCCACTTATGCAGTAAACCTCTCAGCATTTCTGTCTTCTTTGCACCACCTCTGTCCATTGAGCTGCTGAACACAGGGTTCTGAACACAGCAGTTGTTAAACAAATATTTGTTAACCAACTCTCCCTTCCTTTTATTCATGTAAAACATTTCCCACAGTTCACTACTCTGCCAATTACCTTGTTTCAAATCTCAAAGTCACTCTATAAATTAAAGCTTAACATGGGGCTGACACAATCTACAAAAGCTTTGTTCGTTTTCCCAACTAAAAATGGTAAAAAGCACCAGCGAAGTTCTTAAAGGGAAAAAAAAAAAAAGAAGAAAAAAGATTTGGGGCTAAGTAGGTAAATACAAAACTCAAAGCTTGCAGTAGTCCAGTAGTCTAAAGAAAGGAAAAAAAAAAACAAGCAAATAAATAAAAGATTTGTAAATTAAAATATGCAATGAGGGATTAGAACACTTTGACATTTCTCAAAGTTTAAACCCTGTTGGTCTATTTACCAAAGGAAGAAGGTAAATAGAATTTTCTTCATTGCTAGTTTGTAGCTAATGTTGAGGAATGAAGTTCTGTTTGCTGAAGAACACAGAGACTACAGCCCATATTTTCACTTGGATTATAAAAAAACAACAACAGCAAAACAAAAACCACTTCACAAAGAAAATATTTTACCTCTGCCAACGGTCTTTTTAGAGGACTCTAGCTTTTAAAATTCAAGTTCAACAGATGCGTTTGAAGTTTTGAAATTAATTTTTTTAAAGTGATATAGTTTTTAGTGGCTTGTTGACTGTTATTTCCCACTCAGGATGAGGGATTAGAGGAAGGCTCACAGGACAAATACTAAATGAAACACTGGAACAGACCACTTTGATACAAGAAGGCAGAAAAATCTGCTTAGGTTTGTCTGTACAGGTTGATCAACACAATGGTCCCAAGTAGCTGGGGCATGTAGGTCAGACTTGGGACTGACAGTGGACCCATTGATCGCTATCTTTTCATAAATAAAGGCCACCTCTCTAATGACCTAGTCTGTCATTATTCCGAGCTCTTCCAATCAATACAAGGCAAGTTAAAGGAGGCCACCTTAGAGCCTCTGGAAAGTGAGAGCATTGTGCGTTTTTTACACCTAGGTTCAGGCCATATCCAATGAGAATAAACAATTCTTTTGCACAAAATCCTAGGTTTTTGTTTCAAAAACCAAAAGCTCCTACTCATCAGCATAGTCACCTACTCTCTTTCTTGTACTGGGAGAAGTAACCAATCATAATAATGAAGCCAAAATCTACATCTTTGAAGTTAAAAGAAAGTTATCTCTGTTAGTGTATCAGCCTCTGTAAATTGACTAAAGCACTGAAGGGACTACTTGAAAACAGGACACTTGAGTGCTGTGGTTGGGTGTGTGTCCACATACGTGTGAACAGTTAGTAAATAAGGTTTGTACATATAATAGGATTAACAATTCAAGTGTAGGAACATAAAGAGGTTTACTAAGAAGATTCACATTGTGAGCACACATGTACCAGATCCACCCCCACCCCTCCCACCGCCCAGGTACATTTCTTAAATTTGAGTGTTGTCTAGAAGTAGTTTATAAAAGAGTACTCAAGAGAGTACAATGACATGTTCAAAGGAGATGCCCAATACCTATTTATTGAATAAAATAAGTAACCCACTTAACTGGGTTTATTCCTTTCATGGGAACTGTCTTCTCTAGGAAAGAGAGGAGACCTGATTTAAGTTCTATATTAATTCATTAAAACAATAGCATGGGAAGAGCCTGAGCAGAGAGGAAACAGGACTTGAGGTAGGTTGTACAGGAAGTCAGCAAATTCCCTGATGCTTTCGTGACCTTAGGCAACTCACTTAACTTTTATAGCCTCAGGGTTTATGGTGGACAAACCCGGAGTGAACAACTAGATGAAATCAGGGCTGTTGGGTAAGCATCTCAATCATGTTTAATCTTTAAAATAGCTATGTAAGGGGGACCTGGGTGGCTCAGTGGATTAAGTGTCTGACTCTTGCTTTCAGCTCAGGTCATGATCTCAGGAGCCTGAGATCAAGCCCCACATTGGGCTCCACACTCAGCAGGGAGTCTTCTTCCCCTCACCTCTCCCTCTGCCCGCCCCCACTCATGCACAAGCACTCTCTCAAATAAATAAATGAACCTTTAAAATAAAATAACTGAGGGTCAGAGAGCTTAGGTATGTGAATGTGCTTTGACCCTTGAGACTATATGAATAATAATTTAGGAAAGCACTTTAAAGTTGACAAAGACCTGCTAGTAAAGACCGGAGAATGTATCATCACTTCCCCTCAGCTTATATATATATTTTTTCCAATACTTTCCAGGCCACAAGGGCAACATGGTTAGAGAAATAGACTGCCCACTACAGATTCTAGTTAATATGAAAGTCATAGGAATGGGATCAGTTGTGTCACACACGATGTTATAAGCATGGAGGGTCTGAAGAGCTGCAATCCCTGATATAAATTTGACATCATGGGGGGTTTTTTGTGCCTCACTTATAATGATGGCAGTAACAGGGTGCAGGGTTACAAATCTAGAGACCCGAGTCCTTACCCCAGCTCTGACATGAATTTGAGGTATGATTTTCAGAACCATCTATTCTCTTATCAACCTTGAACATCACTTGTAAGGCTCAACTAAGCAAACGCACACAAAAGCACGTTTAAAGTATAAAATTCTTTATGAGTGCCAGCACTTCCAAAACCCACAAGAAAATTATCAAGAGGAATAGATGGTGTTTCAGACCAGTGGTTCATAGCAGTGACAATTTCCCATTGCCTATCTCCCTCCTATCCTGGGGACATTTTTGGCTGTCAGAACTGGTAGAGGGAGGTGGTAAGGGGGGGTGGGAATGGGCAGGGATTATCTGCTACTGGATCTAGTGGGTAGAGGCCAGGGACATTGCTAAACATCCTACAAGGCACAAGGCAAACCCCCAAAATAAAGAATTATATAGTTCAAAATGTCAAAATTTGTGAGTTTGAAAATCCCTGGTTTAGACAAAATTACAAATAGGCTGGAAAAGAAAAAAAAAAGCGAGAGAAAACCCTTCTAATGAGGCTTATCTCATTCCCACTCCTCCCCAGCTCCTTTCTAAAGTAAATAAGAGAACTGTGTCAAGATTTCAGAGGCTAACACATTTAGAGTCAGAAAAATTCAAGTTGCATCGGTGCCCAAAATGAACTCAGGGAATATGTAGTTCAACCTAAATGATCCTTCATAATCAGCCAGAGAATTAAGAAGTGTCCTGAACCCCCTTTGCCCAGAAGTTCTGTAGTCCTCTCATCTCTAGCTCCAGGGCTTTTGAAGAAAACAGAGCATCTCTTGAGGCCTTTGGACAGCATGATTTATTTTGCTTCTTTGGTTGATCATCCACATGCCCAAGCTCAAGGCATTTCTCATCTCATCTGAGAATATAGAAGGAGCATTGCTCAAGCTATGTCACCAGCACTGCTTACTTCTATCCCAGACCCACGAAGTGGGCAGGTGAGAGGCAGTGAGTAGCTGCAGAGAGGAAGACACAACAGTGATTGCTGGGACACAGGTAGTTACTCTGTGGTGGTATGCTCTCTCCGGCTGAGTCCCAGCACCACAACAAGCCATTATCTTCAGCAGAAATAATGGACTTGCCAATTAATTCAGCTGAATTTTTGACTCCAGGTACCTCTCTAGTATAGAGCAATTAGCTGATGCCCTTTGCTGGTGGGAGACTATGAATGCACACTGGGGGGTATCATCCTCTGCATGTCATATGGCAGCAACTTCAGTGTCCTTGCCTGACCTCTGGCAGATCCAGCACTGAGCTCCAAGGAAGATAATGTCTCCATTGGAAAGGGTGGAGGAGAGGAAGACAGAGATGTAGGGACAGATAGAGAAGACATTTCTCTTCCTAAGAGGGATTGCTATCTTTTTACACTGCCCACTGCCTGAAACACCATGTAGAGATTTATATTCCCCTAAATTTCTTGCCTAGAAGTTGAGAAATTGATTAGAGCAGGTGCCTGACATGCTAAGATCCATCCTTGAGTAAAGTGGCCCGGCCTGTTCCTGGAAGTGCAAGGTACAAGGTGAGAACAAGTCCAATGAGAAGTGGGACTTGTATGATTCTATGGTAGTTGTTCTCAAACCTTGGTACACTTTAGAATCACCCAAGAAACTCTTAAGAGCACAAAATGGTTTCACTTATTTGTGGAACATAAGGAATACCATGGAGGACATTAGGAGAAGGAAGGGAAAAATGAAGGGGGGGAATCAGAGGGGGGAGATGAACCATTAGAGACTATGGACTCTGAGAAACAAACTGAGGGTTTTAGAGGGAAGAGGGGTGGGGGGATGGGTTAGCCCAGTGATGGGTTTTAAGGAGGGCACAGATTGCAGGGAGCGCTGGGTGTTATATGCAAACAATGAATCATGGATCACTACATCAAAAACTAATGATGTACTGTATGGTGACTAACATAACATAATAAAATAAGATTTAAAAAAAAGACATGATAAATATTCAGATCCAGCCATGGGGATTGTGATTCAATTGCCCTGGGGTGGAAGCTGACTGTGGCTTTTAATTATTTCCCCAAGTGATTCCAAAGTACAACTGAACTTGAGGACCCCAAGAATAGTGTGGGCCCTGACAAGGAGCATGGGCACCACCTAGGAACTTGTCAGGAAAAATTCTTGTGTTCCACTCCAGACCTGCTGAATCAGAAACTCTAGGGGTTGGACCCAGAAATTGGTGCTTTACCAAACCCATCTGGGCATTTGGAGGCACAGTAGAGTTTGAGAACCACTGCAAGAGAACAATGAGTTGGTTTGTTTCTTTGCCATTCTCTGCTATTTAGAAGTATTGGTACTGGTGGAGTCTGAGTCTGGGCATATTTTTTTAAGGCTTCCCAGCATTGCAAACTATTTCTCTAACCTTTACAACTGGGATCATGTAACTTCTATCTATATGTTAATCCCAGTCTCATATGTGAGCCAATTCCTTCCCTACATCTTGCTTAAAATGAATAATCATGATAATGGAATAGTTACTATTAATTGCAAGATCTCATCACTTTTAGGGACAGCTCCATCCCAACCACCTAGAAAAGCCTCATCAAACTGCATCCCCCACCTTTCCTGATGGGGAATTGCTTAGAAGGAGACACAACTCTTTCAGATAGCTGATTATCATACATAAAGAGTCAGGGGTCCTCTCTTATTTAGAGGGTCCTGGAAGTGACAGCTACCCTACTATTCTTAATCCACAGGTGAGAAATAACAAAGAGGACAAATCATCCACAGCATTATGTGTTGTGGCTGACTGAAAGGAAAACAGCATGAGATCTGGATGTTCAGGGAACTTTCCTGAAAAAATAGAACCTCATAAAGTAAAAGCTGAGTAAAAATGTCCCTTTCTGGCCAATGAGAAAAATTATTAAAATAATGCCAAAGGCTGTTGGCACTGGGCATAAATTTGAGACTTGTCACAGGAGCTCTAACTGCAAGGATGAGAGCAGATATAGTTCTCTTTTTTTAATTTTTTATTAACATATAATGCATTATTTGTTTTATGGGTACAGATCTGTGATTTAACAGTCTTACACAATTCACAGCACTTGCCATAGTACCTACCCTCCCCAATGCCATCACCCAGCCACCCCATACCTCCCACCCCCCACCACTCCAGCAACCCTCAGTTTGTTTCCTGAGATTAAGAGTCTGTTATGGTTGGTATCCCTCTCCAGTTTCGTCTTGTTTCATTTTTTCCTCCCTTCCCCTATGATCCTGTCTTGTTTCTCAAATTCCTCATATCAGTGAGATCATATGATACTTGTCTTTCTCTGACTGACTTATTTAGCTTAGCATAATAACCTCTAGTTCCACCCACATCATTGTAAATGGCAAGATTTCATTTTTTGATGGCTGCATAATATTCCATTACACACACACACACACACACACACACACACACACACACACACACCATCTTCTTTATCCATTCCTCTATTGATGGACATCTAGGCTCTTTCCATAGTTTGGCTATTATGGACATTGCTGCAGTAAACATTGAGTGCACATGCCCCTTTGGATCACTACATTTGTATCTTTGGGTGAATAGCCAGTAGTGTACTTGCTGGATTATAAGGTAGCTCTATTTTCAACTTTTTGAGGAACATCCATACTGTTTTCCAGAGTGGCTGCACCAGCTTGCATTCCCACCAACAGTGTAGGAGGGTTCCCCTTTCTCTGAATCCTTGCCAACATCTGTCATTTCCTGACTTGTTAATTTTAGCCATTCTGACTGGTGTGAGATGGTATCTCATTAAGGTTTTGGTTTGTAGTTCCCTGATGCCAAGTGATGTTGAGCACTTTTTCATGTGTCTGTTGGCCATTTGGATGTCTTCTTTGCAGAAATGTCTGTTCATGTCTTCTTCCCATTTCTTTTTTTTATGTTATGTTAATCACCATACATTACATCATTAGTTTTTGATGTAGTGTTCCATGATTCATTGTTTGCGTGTAACACCCAGTGCTCCATTCAATACGTGCCCTCTTTAATACCCATCACCAGGCTAACCCATCACCCCACCCCTCTCCCCTCTAGAATCCTCAGTTTGTTTCTCAGAGTCCATAGTTTCTCATGGTTCATCTCTCCTTCCGATTTTCCCCCCTTCATTTTTTCCTTCCTGCTATCTTCTTCTTTTTTTAACATATAATGTATTATTTGTTTCAGAGGTACAGGTCTATGATTCAACAGTCTTACACAACTCACAGCACTCACCATAGCACATACCCTCCCCAATGTCTATCACCCAGCCACCCCCTCCCTCCCACCCCCCACCACTCCAGCAACCCTCAGTTTGTTTCCTGAGATTAAGAATTCCTCATATCAGTGAGGTCATAGGATACATGTCTTTCTCTTCTTTCTTGATTGGATTATTTATTCTTTGGGTGTTGAGTTTGATAAGTTCTTTATAGATTTTGGATGCTAGCCCTTTATCTGATATGTCATTTGCAAATATCTTCTCCCATTCTGTCGGTTGTCTTTTGGTTTTGTGGACTGTTTCTTTTGTTGTGCAACAGCTTTTTATCTTGATGAAGTCCCAATAGTTCATTTTTGCCCTTGCTTCCCTTGCCTTTGGCAATGTGGCTAGGAAGAAGTTGCTGTGGCTGAGGTGGAAGAGGTTGTTGCCTGTGTTCTCCTCAAGGATATTGATGGATTCCTGGCAGACGTGATTCTTGTCATTGGTTGGGGGCAGTGAAGTGGTGGTATGAAAGCATATCCTCCTTGGCTCTAGATTTTAGAATCCAACGGTAGGCAAAAACCCTGGTGCTTGGCCTGGCTTGAGTAATGAGAACTGTGGTGTTTAAGAAGGGAATATTCCACCTCTGGTCTCCTGCAGAGTAGAAGTGAAGCATCAGGACTCAATGCCTACAACCAGCAAGAGTCTTAATTACTGCCACATGTACAGACAGTGTGTTCATGAACAGTTCTTTGGGGAAGCATGGGGAGACCACATAGGGTGTTCGTTACTATACACCTGCCACCAGATTGCAGAAGTCAGATTTGTGACAACAGATTGAATAAAAATTAAGTTAAAACAATATATGAATTTGCTGTCTGCCATTAAAGTTTTATGAAAACAGATGGGTGCACATAATCTCTCAGAGGAACTCATCCAGGCTAAGATGCTTTTTTCAAGCTGCAGATGTAGATATTTCAAGAGCCCCCTGGGTCTCCTTTTGAAAAACAGAAGCAAAAGCAGAAATCTAAGAGAGAATTGCACCATATATGGTTCCTTTCACTAGGTATTTGAAACTGTTCTACTGATGAGAGAAGAAAAAGCAAATCCGGATATATTTCCATATCACATAGATAGAACATGTAGATCTATGTCTGTTTGATTCATTGATTCTCCAGATCAGTCAATAGAAATTTTAATGGTACTTTTAATCTTTCTTATACAGTGGCATGCTGACAACTACCTGAGCATTCTCTAAAATTACAAGGGGACATCAAAGAAGGAAGAGAATTCTAGTGGATTAAGCCTGTTTTATAGATTATGTGCTCTGCAAACAGAAAAAGAAAAAAAAAAACACAACACAACACATCTCTTTGAATGCTGGCTTCATAATTTATTAGCTCTGATACCTTGGGTAATATTCAAACTTCTGTGACTCCCAATTGCCTCATCTATAAAGTTAGACTATTTTAAGAACTAAATAAGCTAATGCCTGTAAAACAATTAGCCCCATGCTTATTAGAAAAATGTGTAAATGCTATTAATGGTGATGAAATTTGGGGGCTAATTTTGGAGACATTAAATTAGAGCCCTCAAATCCTTAAGCATCCACCAGGAATTAAGATGAAAATCTATTATATTAATATAAATGACACTTAGAAGATAATAATCTAAATCTAAATCAACCACATTTTAATAACTTGTACTTTCAGGAATTTAGATGATATGCTGGATCATCTAGAACTTCCAATTTATAAATTCAAATGCTGATTTTAACATAATTAATCTAGAATATGTACAGAGAACAATTTGCAGAGGAAAAAGACAGAAGCTTACTTTTGGAATAACAGTTCACTCTCTTTACTACATATGTTAACTATGGGAATGTATTTTTAATTTGTCATTCTAATTTTCTTGTTGCTGCATGTATTAAGTAATGTGTTAACTCCCATATGTTCATGACCTATGAAAAGGAAGCACATATTAGCTACTATTCTTCATTGTACTTTCAGGAACCCTAAAAAGCACTGTTGATTCTAATTAATTCAGTCTAAATTTATTGAACTCTTATAGATGTGCAATGTGTACTGAAGTGTGAAAGAATGGTCCCTGTCCTAAAGAAATTTATTTCCTAGGGTATATATACATATCATACAAGGGAGAATAGGATCAGAACTAAACAATATAGAGCTCTGGAAATTAAAAGAAAGGACAAATGGCTTCAACCCGGTAAGATTAAAAAATATAAAATGATTCTCCCTCTGACCTTCCTCCCTCTCATGCTCTCTCTCTACCATTCTCTCTCTCTCTCAATAAATAAATAAAAATCTTTAAAAAAATATAAAATGAGGGGCGCCTGGGTGGCTCAGATGGTTAAGCGTCTGCCTTCGGCTCAGGTCATGATCCCGGGGTCCTGGGATCGAGTCCCGCGTCGGGCTCCCTGCTCCTTGGGAGCCTGCTTCTCCCTCTGCCTGCCTCTCTCTCTCTCTCTCTCTCTCTGTCTTTCATGAATAAATAAATAAAATCTTTAAAAAAATATATAAAATGAAAGATAAGGAGTTATAGGGTCTTTGAAAGAAGAGTGTGGGTTGTTCCTGGTGGAGTGAGGGAGGAGTATATAGGAAATTCTCAGACAGGAACACCACAGGTATGAAAGTGGGAAGGAACAAATATATTTTAATAAAATATTCCAGTGTGCTACAATATAATGGTCACATTTAAGACCATCCAAGTAGAGATTAGATGATGAAGAATATGGTAGACTCAGCGGTGTATATTTACCTAAGGCTAGCAAGAGAGAAGAAAACTTACAAATGTAAGTTGGAGAATGGTCAGAGCTTGACATTGAGAAGATGAATATGAAGTTAGAGATAGGATGTCTTAGCAGTCAAGTGCATACATAGTATTTCAGGCCAGAGGGATTGGGGGTCAGAGCTAAGGAATATGGGAACAGAGACATGGGGAAGGAGAAAAGGCTTTGTGTTTTGGTGACTGAGAGTTCAGAGAGAAGAGAGGGAGGGAAGGATAAGACATAATTTCCAAGTTTTATAAATGATCTTTTCTTCCTCACTCATCCTTGTGGTCAGGAATTGGAGGTTACAGGAAGAGGGGGAGATTTGAGCAAAGAACCTCTGGATACATACAGGGCTGCTGAGCAGAAACTGGATGTGGAGTTTGGGGAAGAGCTGGCTGCACTACAGATTCATATTTAGGGTTTCTTAGACAGAGGATAGCTGAAGCCAGAAAGGTTTCACCACCAAAGGAAAGCATATCGGGCTACCTCCCTTACAGGGTTTGGGGGATGGGGATAAATGTCTAGTGAAGAGTATTCAATGTGAAAGAGTGAGAGAAGATATTAAAGTAAGAAATACATGTAAAAATAATGACACTGTAATAGTGCTGCAAATCAAGAAAGGCAGCCAGCTGCAGATCATTTATTTTGAGTAAATATTGGAAGACAGAGAGCAAATGAAGTTAGATTGAAAGGTAAAATAAAGCTGGAGAAACTCACAGTCACCTGCTGAGATGCTAAGCTTCAATCAGCTCACATAAAGAGTGGAGGTGGGCCTTGGGCAATGCTCAGGGTAACTGATTGTGAACTGTTTTCAAAACAGCTGGGCTAGTTGCGTATACTCTCCTTTCACTACCCATGTGTTCATGCACAGAGAAAGCTGGCCCTTAGAGAAAAATCTTTAGCATCATTTGCCAAAGAAAAAATGTGCGATCTTTCTGGAGAAGAGTCCAAGGGTGGGTGATGAGGTCTCAGCCTATAATCCAGACCATGGTGAAGGGAAAAAGTTTGATAAGGGTGGAGGTTGGTAACTCCACCATCTGGAGTGGAATATTTCTTACTCTGCAAATGGTGGAGTCCTGCCTGCCTGTCTTTCCCACACCAGGCACCCTACAGAGAAGACTGGCTGTGGTCCCGTCCAGTTATAAAAAGCACTCACTTCTATTTAATTTAATGAAATCTCACATCAGCGTAGGCAACATAACAGAGCACGAATCAGGCACAAGTGAGGGAGGAAAAAGATGGAGGAAGAATGAAAACAGTGTGGAGGGTGGAGAGAGGAATGCACCAGTTGAAGGGAAGGTAGAGGGGATTAGGGAAGCGGCTGTCATAGTAGGGTTGTGCTCATGCTTCACTGTGCATTGGAACCCCCTGGATGGCTCGTTGAAATAGCTGTTGCTGAACCCCACAGACCTGGTTCAGTGGGTCTCAGTGAGAACCCGAGAATTTGTTTTTCTGACAATTTCTCAAGTGATGCTGATCCAAGGACCAAGTTCATGTAGCAAGGGTCTAGGAATGAGAAGTTGTAGGCTGGAAGAGGATCGTTGTGAGCCAGAAGCAGAAGTTGCTTATTTGAGAGGGCTTGATTTAAGATGCTGATTAAAAAGGTGGCCAGAGGGGCACCTGGGTGGCTCAGTTGGTTAAGCGACTGCCTTCAGCTCAGGTCATGATCCTGGAGTCCCGGGATCAAGCCCCACATTGGGCTCCCAGCTCAGTGGGGAGCCTGCTTCTCCCTCTGACACTCTCCCCTTTCGTACTCTCTCTCTCTCAAATAAATAAATAAAATCTTTAAGTAAATAAATAAACAAACAAACAAACAAATAAATAAATAAATAAAAAGGTGGCCAGAGAAGCAAAAGGGCTGGTAAAGAGGGAATACAACCCCTCGAACATTGTATTAGTTTCCTCTTGTTGCTGTAACAAATGACCAAAACCTAGTGGGTTAAATTCAATACCAGTGTATTCCCTAACTATTCAGGAGGTCACAAGACCAAAATCTGTTTCATAGGGATAAAGTCAAAGTGTCAGCAGGATTGGTTCCTTCTGAGGGTCTGAGAAAAGAGAAGCCATGTCCTTGCATTTTCCCATATCTACATCTAATCATAATATAAAAGGAACATGACCAGAAGAGAACGCTTACGGGTTTGGTAATTCCTCAGATATGATTCTTGAACTTGATAAGGCAACTCATCCAATAGTCATTGATTCTCCTTCTCCTAATTGGATCATTATGTTCTGGAAAGTTTGTCTCATACTCACCTCAAACTGACATCTCTTCTTCCAGATAAGTAACTGGCCATGAGATACTTGCATGCTGTTCTTTCTCCCATTCTCCATATATCCTGACTTGTTCTTACTTCTCATGAATCCACTCCTTGACATTCTAAGTAATGGATCCTTTCTGTCCAATCCCATTATTTTTAGTTTGCTTGCCCCTAAACGAAGACGTAAGAGTGGATACATGTTTTGTGTAATACAGCCGATGTCTAGAGCATCTGGCTCCTTGACTCTGCAGGCAGGTGAAAAGCAGTTGCTCAGGAGAGGCTGTGCCATCCAGTGGTTAGGGGTGAGAGCTCTGTGTCATACTGCTTAGTTTGGATTCTCCCTCGGACCTTTGCCGGCAATGACTCTTTAAGCAAGTGAGTACTTTTTTGGGGTCTCATTTCCTCTTGCATAAAATGGGGATAATCACCATAATTGTTTATGGGGCACTGCAGGAATCAAATGAGATTAGCCATAGAGCTGGCATATAGCAGGTATTCATTAAAGATTGGCTCTTTTTAAATTTTGAAGCTGGGAGTGCCATCTTTGTAACATCTCTGTACCTCCATAACTGGGGTGGGGTGTAAGCAGCTGACTCTGTGATCATAACCAGTGCTCGAGTCACTGTGGACACCAGCTCGCTTTACCAAAGAGTGTATTTAACATTTTAAAATATTACTTAGCTTCCCCAGAACAAGTTACTGAGAGATAGTTGTCATCATTTAAAATGATGCAATGAGCTCACACTGTATATATTTTTTCAGAATGATTAAATACATTTTTGTAAAATAATATAAAATTCTTAATTGCTTCTCCTCACATATAAAAAGCAGGCATAGGGTGCCTGGGTGGCTCAGTTGGTTAAGTGACTGCCTTCAGCTCAGGTCATGATCCCAGAGTCCTAAGAAGCTAAAACATTCTGGGGCAAAGAGTCAGAATGTATTGTGGCATAGAGGATGTAAGCTGAATCATGTAGAAATTGAAATTAGCTAGGTGGGAGGTGAAGGAAGATAGGGAGATCCTCAAGGCAGGGAATGATGCTTGTACTTGCTGTAATAGGGAATCAGGTGGTGTCTGAAATTGTGTTTGAGCAGGGCTGTGATAGACAGTCCAGTTAGGCAATAGCCCAGGTACAGGAGATGTAGACCCACCTGAGACCAAAAGTCTGCTTATCCAGGAAGCTTTCACATAGCAAACCAACTTTGTAGAGAATTGGCCACTTTGAAACCCTAAACAGGATAAACACAGATTGCAAGGGTTTATTGTCATTGCCGACTGTCTTCTTGGACAATAATGGCTTCTTCCAATATTCCTTTTCAGTGTCCCACTGGTACTTTGCCCATAATGGGGCTATTTGGTGGGTGTTTTAGGGAAGGTGGCCCAGACACAGGTTCTGAGACTTTGAGAGATGGTCAATTGATTTATTAAGGAAGTGCTCTCCAGAGAAAACTGTCAAAGTGGAGAATCAAAGACAAGGAAAGGGAAGAAGCCAAGCAAGGAAGTTCTTTCAGGCAAAAAAAACCAGCCCCAGTCATCCTACAAAGGAACTCTGGGGCGTGAATTACACCTGAGTTCATTTTGAATTCATCAAGGCAAGGGAGATGGGTTTTAATTTCCTCATACCAAGTAGTTATTGGTTAAGGAATGCTTGGGGAGGGAGTCAGTAAACTTCCAGGCACTTCTAGGTCTCTGTGCTGGTAGGCAAAGCAGCCCTCCTAAAAAGGAGCCAGAGACAAGATTCAAAACAACAGGGTCGTCAGGGATGGATGCCCCAAAAAGGTATGAAGGGACTGGAATGAGCACCAGCAGTAAATGCTCCAGGGCACTGGTTGTATGAGAACATTATTTTTTGCCCTCCTTTTGTATTGGCCTGAACTTGCAATTTTAGGCCCATTAATTCCTCTCACCTGAGAATCTGAGACATAGAGTTTGGAGGCCCCAGATTTCCAAGATATCCACTACCTCTTTCACTCCTCCAGTAAGAAGTGTTCAGATTTAATCCTGCATTGCAGAAAATAATTAGGTCTTTAAAGCCTATAAATTACATTTGTCAGCAGCAGAGAAAACAAATGGAGTTTCTGGTTCTCTGGTGGCAATGATGAATGGCAACATTGAGCTTTCCCTGTAAGAAGCTTGTGTGGACCTAGGAGCTTGTTTATTGACTCTTAACGAGAAAACTATTTATCCAAACCATTTTAGATGGTGGTGGCCACGCTCTGTGTATAACAGTTGGGGGGGTGGCAGTTTGTCCCACTGGGTTGGGAAGTTCTATGTGGCTGACAAGTCTCCAGTGACAAGAGAAAATGCTGCCAGGGCACCACTTTAGAGTAGAACATGCTGCAAAAGTATACAGATTAGACAACCCATTAACTAAGATTTATGCTAGTAGATATTAATAGGGCTGTTAGTATCTGTACAGGACATCGATTTCTGACTAACATCATGATATAAACCCCTTAGCTTCTGACTCTACACAACAGTGTAGCTGGAAAATTTCAAAGTTTAAGGTAAAATGTAATGAGTCTAAGAGGTATGGAGTGTGTAGGCTGAGAAGAAAGGCTGGCTTTGCCCTAACTACTAATGGGGTACTAAAACCAATCTGCACACCACTGGCAGTTCTGGAGGAATTCAGTGCATGGAAAAGTCCTGCAGGTTCAGGGAAGTGGGCAGGTTCAAGGCCCAGGGACATGGTAGAATGGAGGATTATGCTGTGTGTTTTGAAGCTGCTGAAAGTAGAACTGCTTCCCCCACCCCAACCCGTCAATAACTGCACTGTTAAAGCAGAAAGATAACAGATTGGGATTAACCAAGTACACATCCCCCCATTCTCTTCCTTTCTGAGGAAGGGTCTTACAGGAAATGACTGTATTTAGGTAAATGTGTGTCTGTAGGAGTTTTCAATCAAAGCTGATTTGCATCCCGTAATTTCATTAGTAGGAATCACATTAAACAAATACAATAAACAGAAAGGAGAAACAGAACAAAAGAAGCAAAGCAAAAAGAAACACTCAGCAAGCATCTCCACTTGCTTCTTAGTGCACAGAAGCAATCAACAGAATAAACCAACTAGTGGTGGAAGATGCCCTCTTGGTTTAATGCTCACAGAAATGGAGAAATCCGGTCAAGCTCCCAATTCAGTATGGTTCAGGAAAAAAGCCTTGCCGATTTGAAGTTTCTACACAGTTATTGTGTCACCATCCAGAAACCTACATGTGTATTCACAAGTCAGGGGTATTACTGTAAAATACAGGAAAACTCTGTAGACGCTGGGCTCCGTGAAGAAAAAACAACTCATATCCTTTTGAATCAGTAAAAGGGCAGAGTAAAGTTATCTAAAAAGTCCTGTGAGCTTCCATATAATTTCTCCTCACTCTGTTCACTCCCTGGAGAGAAAACTGCTCCTGTGTCAAGCATTCATTTAACCCTACGATGTGGAAGGGACAGTGCTACGTTCTATGGTAGCTGTGAACATGCATGAGGCTTGTCTTCATTTCTCCAGTGAACATTCCCTGAGGTCCAGAATCCAGACGGAGACAGAAATAATTGCTATAACAGGCCTCCTGGTAAACACTGACCACATGATTAGAAGAGATAGCATTCATTTAGGAATTGGGGGACAGGGAGAGATAGCCTAAGTTAAAATGAACAAAATGCTGGACGGGGTAGCAATGCATTCTGTATGAACAAAGCTGGCCAGAACGCATGGAAGTCCTAAGCCAGCCAGAATAGGAGTTCCTCTCCAAGTTAACATTTCTTAAATATTTCTCCAATACTTGTAAATGAGTTTCAGGTAATTTTTTTTCTTAAGCAAATGATATACAGAAAATACTATAATTGGAACAGATTTCCTCTCACTACTTCCTGGGCATTGGCCAAAGAAGGTTCAAAAACTATGAGCAAAACAATTTCTGCTTTCATGCTAGTTTTGTTTCAGTGCCAGTCTTATTTTATGATTTTATGAACTAAATTTCTTGAGAGGCACAATCATGATAATGATATCTAAGATTTATTGAGTCCTATTATGTGCCAGGTCCTATACCACATGAATTAAGTTATCTTTGTAAAACCTCAAAACAGCCTTGTAAATTGAGGCCTATAACTGGCCTCCTTCAATTAAAGAGCCCAAAACATAGAAATTAAAATAAATTACTGATTCCCCACAAAGAATATTGTCATGTATGAACTGTTTTTAGAACCTCAGCTGACAACAGATACACATAAACTTTCAAAAAATACTCCATATGTAGACATTTGTGCAGTACAAGTGAATTTCACTTCCTCCTATTTCCTTGGGAGGATACCGTCTACTGTCTTGGAAGCCTGACTGATTTAGTTTAGTACTTCTTGGATGTAGGTGATCTGACCAATCTGATTTGGGGTCTATAAAATCTCCCCAAAACAGATTTTTATCATTCAGAAAGAATTAGTGTGACTGATATTTTAGTTTTAGTGTTAGTTCTGTTTTTTTTTCAGCTATAGCTTTAGAAAACAGTTATAATAATCTTCACTTCTTAAAGATAGAAATATTTTTATTATCATTTGACCCTAAGATTATAAAGGAGAGGGAAAGTTGAAAATTTTTGGCAAATCAAATTTAAGAAACAAAACACATGAACAAAGAAAAAAAAGAGACAAACAGAAAACAAGTTTTTTAACTATAGAGCACAGTCCGATGGTGACCAGAAGGGAGGTGCGGGGATGGGTGAAATAGATGATGGGGATTAAAGCGCACACTTGTCATGATGAGCACTGGGTAATATATGGAATTGTTGAATCACTATATTATACACCTTTAACTAATATAACACAGTATGTTAACCATACTTGAATTTAAAAAATAAATGAACAAAAATTCCCACAAATTAACCAGGTCATCAACTAACATTCCAACATCAAGAGCTGACATTGGGCTTTCAACATTTTTCTTCTGGAAATTTAATTGCTTCTCAGATCATGGGTAATACGTAGAAAATACACTTTGCAGGGGTGCGTGGGTGGCTCAGTCATTTAAGCCACTGCCTTCGGCTCAGGTCATGATCCTGGAGTTCCGGGATCGAGTCCCGCATCGGGCTCCCTGCTCGGCGAGGAGCCTGCTTCTCCCTCTAACCCTCCCCCCTCTCATGTGCTCTCTCTCTCTCTCTCTCTCTCTCTCTCTCAGAATAAATAAATAACTCTTTAAAAAAAGAATACACTTGGCAGATTACAGCATTCTGCTTTCTACCTCACAGGATTTTCCTTACTCAGCCAATCCTGCAATCCTGTGCTAGGTTGTATTTTAAAAACAAAATTTAAATCTTCCTTCAGCTCCCTTCACCAACCTATCATTTGTGGATTATTATTAATGGAAGGGAAATGGAGGTACAGAGAAATCGGTATTCACATGGACAGTAAGTGGAAAAGCTAGAATTCAAACTTGACTCCATCTTCCTCTAGACCCTTCTTCAGTCCTTCTTAGCTGAATTGCCACCCTGAGTGTCACTGTTAATATGCTGCTGATGTCACAGGCTATACAAGAGTGTGTGTGCGTCTGGTCATGTGCATATGCAAAAAACAAGACTCTTCTAGGCAGCATGGCGTAGAGGAGAGAGGCTTGGACGAGGCGCCAAGCCCTGATGCAGAGATTCCTGGCCATGGGATCTTGCCGAAATCAGGGTATTTTGTGAACCTTGAGCTAATCGGACTCCCAACTACTCACAGAGCTGTTTCAGGGCCTTTTGATGGGGGAGCAACTCTTAGCCTGCTTGGGTTCAACACAGCTCTCACTACACCTAGTTCCTTGTGTGTCCATCGGTCTATTGTCCCCACCTCCCCAACCAGTTATAGCTGTACTTTAAGCTTCCAGAAAGCACCGACCCTGCTAAGTGCTCACCACTACTGCACCCCAGAATCTAGAACAGTGTCCGAGACAGAAGAGGTGATTCATGGGTTGACTGAAGAAAAAAGAGAAGGAATGGATTTCAAGATCTCTGCACAATATGCTCTTTCATGATCAGGGATGTTGTGATTTTTTTCTCAACATGTCAAGGTGGCTAATCATTGTCCCCTGTCTTCACAATAGATTGGGGTTTTGGCTTAACTTCATATCTGATCCTTCAGTTTATAGTATTTGGCAGTTTTGGATTATAAAGTTTTTTTTTTTAATCAAAGATTCACACAGAGGCAGATATTTGAAACTTAAGAATAAACATTGAAATTCATCATGAAGAAGAACCAGACATGCTATTTGGGACACATTTGTTGTCTGGAAGATACTAAGACATGAACTGGAGAGAAGTTTGGATAAATTTTGTTTTGGACACCGAGCCTCCAGCTGGCCTATGGAGGCTTAATCAATGAGAACTGCAGTAGGGGAGAAAGTCTTGCTTTTCCCTTTGGCCCATTGGTTTCCACTACCTCCTGAAACTGCGTTAAAACACTTATAAAGCAATAGTCTGCTGGTTTGTTAGAACCATCCTGGGTTCATCCTTTTCATCAAGCAATTCCTGCCAGGGACCAAACGGTCTGGAACTAGATTAATAGAACACTATTAAGAATGATCACTATTTGAATTCCTTACTTCCTGGAAACCTCAAAGCATAAACATACAGATTTTATTTAGATAAGGCTCTGGTCAGCTATAGAATTTTATCACCGCACAGTCCCTGATAGATAAATGGCAGCATGGAAGATTTTTTTCTTGTTTTCCCAAACTCAGAAAATAGTAAAGGTGGGACAATCCATAACCTTTTATTTGCTTTTCATGAAGATGTGGCACAAGATTCTGTTACAAATAGACTGACTGAACCTCTAAAACATACCCTGGAGTATGTGTGGTCAGGGGTGGGAAGAGGTTCTATCTAAGTGATATACATTCCTGCCAAGATGTGCCTCCACCACGTAAATGCCAAGTTCAACTCACATTTATAACTAGAGTAGAAGAAAAAAAAAATGAACATTGCTTTCCTATATATAAATAGCATACTAGTATTCACTTAAAAATGTCTTCCTATTCATTAGCCTATTCTTTTGTACCAATGTTCTATGGAGCAAATTGTTCTGTCATAATTTTCCTGGTGTTTTCAAGGTGAGGGGACTGGCTCACAGTGTTTAGGTCATATGCTCTTGCTCCAAGTTTAGTACAGTGAAAACATTTCATAGAGAAGGCTGAAATAATTAGGTTAAATCTTCTGATATTGGCAACATTGAAACTTTCCTTACCCTATAAAGGTGGCTCAGTTTAGAAGGAAGCAGTCTTATTGTAAGGCAACCTGTTAAATGAAATTAAATGTCTTCAAGACATTGAAGAGGCTTACTGCTTTACAGTATACAAGGCACTATCACATACATTAATTCATCTGAGGCTTGCTACAACCTTTTGGGAGAGGCTGAGGGAAGAGTCTCTTCATCTATAATATGGAGTCCTAATAAGTTTCAGTGGGTTGAAATGACTTACTCCAAGTCCCACAGCCAGAAGATGGTTGAGCTGGGACAATCTGAAAAATCCCTTACTTGCTTTTCATAAGGATTTATTACAAAGTTCTTTTGAATAATGAACTCCCTTCGTGCATTCTGAGTACAGTTTGGTATGCAGAGATTTGATTTATACACTACCTTTCTTAGCCCTTCTTTCGCTTAATACTAAACAACTATTCCAGGAGACACTCATGAATATTCAACTTATGTCTGGTCTCAAAAAGTATCAGCATGGTGCTTCCAGTTCAGAAAAGAAGCCACATTTCTGATGATAATGTTGAGGTTCATAATGCATCGAGCCCCGAGCTTCTCCAGTGAGCTGCTGGGGGGCCCCCCTGACTCCATCTGCTCAATCTAAGATAATTCTTAATCAGCAGTGAGTGCTTACTATGTGGCAGGTAACTGTTGGAAATATTTTGTGTTTCTTGATTTATATAATCCTCATAAGAAGCAACCTTTTGGAAGACAGCATAATAAAGGAGTTAAAAGAGTTTACTTTATCAGACAGCCCTGGTACATTACCCTGTATGCCTCTAGACTATGAGCTCTTTCAACATAGGAATTTTGTTTTGCTAATTGGTTCCTAGCACATATTAAATGCTTAATAAATATTTAATGAATGGAAGGATTAAGAAATGAATGGAAATATTGCTTGAAACCTTTTTTTCTTTTTTTTTGGAATCCATGTTAGAAATTATTGTGTAAGAAAATCAGTCTCCTTAGTCTGTAATTACCCCTTATTTTGGTTCAGGAATGACATTTTCCGTCTTGATGGACCTCCCTCAATCACCAGACTTACTTCTGACTGACCTTTGGATAGTTCCACAAAATCAACCAAATTTCCCCTTGAAGGAAATCAGTGTAAATCAGGGTTTCTCAACCTTGGCACTATTGACATCTTGGATCGGATAATTCTTTGTTCTGGGGGTTGTCCTGTGCATTGTAGGATGTTTAGTAGCATCCCTTAGGTCTCTACTCCTTAGATGTCAATAGCATCTTCCCCCTCCCCACTGCTAGTTGTAACAATCAGAAAAGTCTCCATTCATTGCCAAATGTCCCAGGGTGGATAAGGGCTGGAGCAAAAGGGTCCCTGGTTAAGAAACACTATTGTACACCATTAAGAGGTTTTTTTTTGTTTGTTTGGCTGGTTGGGTTTTTGTTGTTGTTGCTATTGTTTTTAAGATTCTCCAAAAAGATGCCCACATATAACTGGAGAAGTTACAGCATCTTTGGAATAAGTAACGTACCTTCATAAGAGGAGATTTGGAAAGGAACAGCACACATTTTCATGTTTACTTTCTTGTGAGTTTGTATACATTTGATAAAAATTGGACTCCTTATTTCAGTGTAATATAGCACATATTCCTCTGCCAAGTCCAGCAATGCTCATTAAAGAATCCTCTCATTTATCAGATGGGAAAAGGTATCCATGGGACAAACAGGGACTTGGATGTGTTGACTGTACTCAGCCTCAGGCATCCTGCCTCAGAGGGACCTGAGCACCTCCCCTGACTGATTCCCCTTCTTTGGTGACCCATTCCACTTTAGCTGGGGCCTCCGATGGTGTGGCCTCCGAAAGGCCACACTGCTTCTCCAGAAGTGCATCAGCTTCACAGTTCACCTCACATGCCTTGCTGCCTGTCAGACAGGATGAGAACATCTCCACAAGAGTGGCAGCCTTTTCGGAGCCACAGTCTTGTAAGCAGCCCCACAATTCTGGGTAAATACACTGACCATGCACAGCCATGGGGATGTGTATTTGGGCTGGTCATGACAGATTGACCAAAATGCCATGGTAAACCACTCCTCTTCCCTGGCCTTGAAGCCCCAAATGAGAAGAGCAGACAGCTGAACAATTCATGGCCTTTAGCTATCAATTTGATTTAGCAACTGCAAAGCTGCTCTGACAGCCCAGTAGCTAATTAGTGGTCTGCAATCATCAGCATTAATTTGCTCACATTTCCCCCTGCAAATTGCTAATTGGTTGAACAGAGCAGTGGTTGGGCTGGGCTACTGGGGAGGAAGAAGGAAGTTTGAGCCATATCATTTTCTTGCTGAGTGTATTTAGATTAAAGGGGATGCCAAAGGACAAACTGCTTCTGAACTCTTCCAGCAATTTGGAATGACAGTTCTTTACAGCAAAATGTTATTAATTCTGTATATTCTGGATGGTGTTCTGAGTCTTTCAGGTTAACCAGCGACTTATTTTTTTGGAGTTGCTTGAACGGTGAATAGACAGAAACTTTCTATTACCCCTCCTTTATCAAGTCTTTCCATGTATTTGCATTTTATTCTTATAATCCAATACTAAGATATCAAAGATCCCTTCTTTAATAATATCATTGTGTTGATCATTCTCCATCGCCAACCTCCCCTTCCCCAGTTCACAAATATTTGTTCTCTGCCTGCTTTGGTACCCTGAGAGACTGACTTCTGTGAACTCTATTACTTTCTTGTCTTCTGGTTTACCATTGGATACACCTAGTAAGTCACAAGAAGGAGCATAATTCAGGAGGAGAGAAGAGGGGTTTTCTTGCCCACTTCCTCCCTACATTGGTGCACATTTCTGGTATTGGCCTCTACCCTCCATAAATTCATTCCCTTGCAGGTGGCAACTCTTCCACTGCTTAATTTATTGTTAGGCTTTGATCATATTGTTCCTCCCCTTGCTTTTCTAGGTCTAGTTATAGCAATGGTTTTTCACTGCTGCTAATTGCTAGGTGCCTTAACATAGTTTGATAGCTCATTTAAACCTGCCCACACTTCTAGTCATTCTTTCATTAAATTCTCTTTAAAATACCATCTGATTGTGCTATTATTTATCTGCCTGAAACTTTCCATGAGTTTTTATTTAACAAATGTTTATTTTGCCTATACTGTGCAAAGTGATGGGTTGATTATTCTCCATCACCAACCTCCCCTTACCCAGTTCAGCTATGAGCAAAACAGATAAGATTGCTGTCCGCATGGAATTTGAAATCTGGTTAGGGTGTTAGATATTAAATCATTAATTGGAAATGAGATCTTCTAGTGTAGTAGGGATTCTCGAGCAGAAAGTCTAGAACCAATTATCACCCAGAGTCCATGGTTTACATTAGGGTTCAATCTTGGTATTGTGCATTCTATGGATTTTGATGCATGTATAATGACATGTATCTACATTGTACTATTGTTCAGAATAGTTTCACTGCCCTAAAAATTCTCTGTTCACTGTTTTTTTTTATCTCTCCCTCCTGTCTAACCACTGACAACCATTAATCTTACCATTGCCATAGTTTTGCCTTTTCCAGAATGTCTTCTAGTTGGAATTATACGGCATGTAGCCTTTTTAGATTGGCTTCTTTCACTTAGTAATATGCATTTAAGGTTCCTCCATGGTTCGTCATGACTTGATGGCTCATTAATTTTTGGTGTTGAATAATATTCCAATGTGTTAGTGTACCATTTATTCACTAATCTCCTGAAAGATATTTTGGTTGCTTTCAAATTTTGGCAATTAGAAATAAAGATATTATAAACAGGCTATGCAGGGTTTTGTGTGGACTTACATTTTCAGTTTATTTGGGTAATTACAGTGTGATTGCTGGATTGTGTAAAGTATGCTTATTTTGTAAGAAACTGTAAAACTGGCTTCCAAAGTGGTTGTACCATTTTGTATTCTTATCCATAATGAATGAAAGTTCCACATCTTCACCAGCATTTAGTATTGTCAGTATTTAAGACTTTGGCCATTCTAGTAGTATATAGTTGTGCCTCATTTTTTAAAATTTCAATTCCCAGATGAACCATGAGAGATGATGGACTCTGAAAAACAAACTGGGGGTCCTAGAGGGGAGGAGGGTGGGGGGATGGGTTAGCCTGGTGATGGGTATTAAAGAGGGCACATTCTGCATGGAGCACTGGGTGTTATGAACAAACAATGAATCATGGAACACTACATCAAAAACAAATGATGTAATATATGGTGATTAACATAACAATAAAAAAATTAAAAAAAAATCTTAAAATTTCAATTCCCTTATTACATATGAGGTTGAACAACTTTTCATATACTTGCTTGCATCTTTATATTCTTTATATATTCTTTAGTAAAGTGTCTGTTAAGCTCTTTGGCCCATTTTTTAACTTGGTTGTTTGTTTTCTTATTATTTTAATGATTCCTTGTATATTCTTGATAACAGTCCTTCATCAGATGTGTATTTTGCAAGTATTTTCTCTCATTCTGTGGCTTATCTTCTTATTCTCTTGACATCGTCTTTTGCAGAGCAGAATTTTAAAATTTTAATGAAGTGTAGCTTATCAATTATTTCTTTCATGGATTATGACTTTGGTATTGTATCTAAAAGGTCATCACCATATCCGAGGTTATTTATCACTATATCCAAGATCATTGAGATTTTCTCCTCTTTTATCTTCCAGGAGTTTTATAGTTTTGCATTTTAGTTTTAGGTCTATGATCCATTTTGAGTAAATTTTTGTTAAGTGTCTATCTGTATCTAGATTCATTTTTTGACATGTGGATGTCCACAGTTCCAGCACCATTTGTTGAAAAGACTTTCTTTCCTTCATTGTATTGACTTTGCTGCTTTGTCATAGATCAGTTGACTATATTTATGTGGGTCTCTTTCTGGCTCCTTCTTCTGTTTCATTGATCTAATTGTCTATTCTTTGACTAGTACCACACTATCTTCATTTTTTTTTTTAGCTGAATACATCAGTATTTTATTTGATTTTTTCCTCTTTAAATTTTTTATTGTTATGTTAATCCCCATACATTACATCAGTAGTTTATGATGTAGTGTTCCATGATTCATTGTTTGTGCATAACACCCAGTGCTCCACGCAGAACGTGCCCTCTTTAATACCTATCACCAGGCTAACCCATCCCCCCACCCCCGTCCCCTCTAGAACCCTCAGTTTGCTTTTCAGAGTCCATCGTCTCTCATGGTTCATCTCCCCCTCCGATTCGCCCCCTTCATTCTTCCTCTCCTGCTATCTTCTTCTTTTTTTTTTCTTAACATATATTGCATTATTTGTTTAAGAGGTACAGATCTGTGATTCAACAGTCTTGCACAATTCACAGCGCTCACCATAGCACATACCCTCCCCAATGTCTATCACCCAGCCACCCTATCCCTCCCACCCCCCTCCACTCCAGCAACCCTCAGTTTGTTTCCTGAGATTAAGAATTCCTCATATCAGTGAGGTCATATGATACATGTCTTTCTCTGATTGACTTATTTCACTCAGCATAACACCCTCCAGTTCCATCCACATCGTTGCAAAAGGCAAGATCTCATTCCTTTTGATGGCTGCATAATATTCCATTGTGTATATATACCACTTCTTCTTTATCCATTCATCTGTCGATGGACATCTTGGCTCTTTCCACAGTTTGGCTATTGTGGACATTGCTGCTATAAACATTGGGGTGCACGTACCCCTTCGGGTCCCTACATTTGTATCTTTGGGGTAAATACCCAGTAGTGCAATTGCTAGATCATATGGTAGCACTATTTTCAACTGTTTGAGGAACCTCCATACTGTTTTCCAGAGGGGTTGCACCAGCTTGCATTCCCACCAACCGTGTAGAGGGTTCCTCTTTCTCCACATCCCCGCCAACATCTGTCGTTTCCTGACTTGTTAATTTTAGCCATTCTGACTGGCGTGAGGTGGTATCTCATTGAGGTTTTGATTTGGATTTCCCTGATGCCGAGTGATGAGCACTTTCTCATGTGTCTGTTGGCCATTTGGATGTCTTCTTTGGAAAAATGTCTGTTCATGTCTTCTGCCCATTTCTTGATTGGATTATTTGTTCTTTGGGTGTTGAGCTTGATAAGTTCTTTATAGATTTTGGATACTAGCCCTTTATCTGATATGTCATTTGCAAATATCTTCTCCCATTCTGTCGGTTGTCTTTTGGTTTTGTGGACTGTTTCTTTTGCTGTGCAAGAGCTTTTTATCTTGATGAAATCCCAATAGTTCCTTTTTGTCTTTGCTTCCCTTGCCTTTGGCAATGTTTCCAGGAAGAAGTTGCTGTGGCTGAGGTCGAAGAGGTTGCTGCCTGTGTTCTCCTTTAGGATTTTGATGGACTCCTGCCTCACGTCTAGGTCTTTCAACCATTTGGAGTCTATTTTTGTGTGTGGTGTAAGGAAATGGTCTAGTTTCATTCTTCTGCATGTGGCTGTCCAATTTTCCCAACACCATTTGTTGAAGAGACTGTCTTTTTTCCATTGGACATTCTTTCCTGCTTTGTCGAAGATGAGTTGACCATAGAGTTGAGGGTCCATTTCTGGGCTCTCGATTCTGTTCCATTGATCTATGTGTCTGTTTTTGTGCCAGTACCCTACTGTCTTGATGATGACAGCTTTGTAATAGAGCTGGAAGTCCGGAATTGTGATGCTGCCAGCTTTGCTTTTCTTTTTCAACATCGATCTGGCTATTCGGGGTCTCTTCTGGTTCCATACAAATTTTAGGATTATTTCTTCCATTTCTTTGAAAAAGGTGGATGGTATTTTGATGGGGATTGCTTTGAATGTGTAGATGGCTCTAGGTAGCATTGAAATCTTCACGTTTGTTCTTCCAATCCATGAGCATGGAACATTTTTCCATTTCTTTGTGTCTTCTTCAATTTCTTTCATGAGTATTTTATAGTTTTCTGAGTATAGATCTTTTGCCTTTTTGGTTAGATTTATTCCTAGGTATCTTATGGTGTTGGATTGTAATTGTAAATGGGATCAACTCCTTCATTTCTCTCTCTTCTGTCTTGTTGTTGGTGTATAAGAATGCCACTGATTTCTGTGCATTGATTTGATATCCAGCCACTTTACTGAATTCCTGTATGAGTTCTAGCAGTTTTGGGGTGAGTCTTTTGGATTTTCCACATACAGTATCATATCATCTGCAAAGAGTGAGAGTTTGACTTCCTCCTTGCCGACTTGGATGCCTTTGATTTCTTTTTGTTGTCTGATTGCTGTGGCTAGGACTTCTAATACTCTGTTGAATAGCAGTGGTGATAGTGGACATCCCTGCCACGCTCCTGACCTTAGGGGGAAAGCCCTTGGTTTTTCCCCATTGAGAATGATATTCGCTGTAGGTTTTTCTTAGATGGCTTTTATGTTATTGAGGTAGGTACCCTCTATCCCTATACTCTGAAGAGTTTTGACCAAGAAAGGGTGCTGTACTTTGGCAAATGCTTTCTCTGCATCTATTGAGAGGATCATATGATTTTTGTTCTTTCTTTTGCTAACGTATTGTATCACGTTGATTGATTTGCAGATGTTGAACCAACCTTGCAGCACAGGGATAAATTCCACTTGGTCATGGTGAATAATCCTTTTATTGTACTGTTGGATCCTATTGGCTAGTAGTTTGGTGAGAATTTTTGCATCCATGTTCATCAAGGATATTGGTCTGTAATTCTCCTTTTTGATGGGGTCTTTGTCTGGTTTGGGGATCAAGGTAATGGTGGCCTCATAAAATGAGTTTGGAAGTTTTCCTTCCATTTCTATTTTTTGGAGCAGTTTCAGGGGAATAGGTATTAATTCTTCTTGAAATGTTTGGTAGAATTCCCCTGGGAAGCCATCTGGCCCTGGGCTTTTGTTTTTTTGGGAGATTTTTGATGACTGCTTCAATTTTCTTAGTGGTAATAGGTCTGTTCCGGTTTTCTGTTTCTTCCTAGTTCAGTTTTGGTAGTTGATACATCTCTAGGAATGCACCCATTTCTTCCAGGTTATCTAATTTGCTGGCATAGAGTTGCTCATAATATGTTCTTAGAATTGTTTGTATGTCTTTGGTGTTGGTCGTGATCTCTCCTCTTTCATTCATGATTTTGTGGATTTGGGTCCTTTCTCTTTCTTTTTGATAAGTCTGGCCAGGGGTTTATCAATCTTGTTAATTCTTTCAAAGAACCAGCTCCTGGTTTCATTGATCTGTTCTACTGTTCTTTTGGTTTCTAGTTCATTGATTTCTGCTCTGATCTTTATTATTTCTCTTCTCCTGCTGGGCTTACGCTTTATTTGCTGTTTTTTCTCTAGCACCTTGAGGTGTAGGGTTAGGTTGTGTATTTGAGACCTTTCTTGTTTCTTGAGAAAGGCTTGTATTGCTATATACTTTCCTCTCAGGACTGCCTTTGCTGTATCCCAAAGATTTTGAACAGTTGTGTTTTCATTTTCATTGGTTTCCATGAATTTTTTGAATTCTTGTTTAATTTCCTGGTTGACCCATTCATTCTTTAGTAGGATGCTCTTTAACCTCCATGTATTTGAGTTCTTTCTGACATTCCTCTTGTGATTGAGTTCTAGTTTCAAAGCACTGTGGTCTGAAAATATGCAGGGAATGATCCCAATCTTTTGGTACCAGTTGTGACCTGATTTGTGACCTAGGACGTGATCTATTCTGGAGGATGTTTCATGGGCACTAGAAAAGAATGTGTATTGCATTGCTTTGGGATGGAATGTTCTGAGTATGTCTGTGAAGTCCATTTGGTCCAGTGTGTCATTTAAAGTCTTTATTTCCTTGTTGATCTTTTGCTTAGATGATCTGTCCATTTCAGTTAGGGGGGGTGTTAAAGTCCCCCACTATTATTGTTTTGTTGTCAGTGTGTCTCTTTGCTTTTGTTATTAGTTGCCTTATATAATTGGCTGCTCCCATGTTCGGGGCATAGATATTTACAATTGTTAGATCTTCTTGTTGGATAGACCCTTTAAGTAGGATACAGTGTCCTTCCTCATCTCTTATTACAGTCTTTGTTTTAAAATCTAATTTATCTGATATAAGGATTGCCACCCCAGCTTTCTTTTGGTGTCCATCAGCATGGTAAATGGTTTTCCACTCCTTCACTTTGAATGTGGGGGTGTCTTTGGGTCTAAAATGAGTCTCTTGCAGACAGCATATCGATCGGTTTTCTTTTTTAATCCAATCTGATAGCCTTTGTCTTTTGATTGGGACATTTAGCCCATTTACATTCAAGGTAACTATTGAAAGACATGAATTTAGTGCCATTGTATTGCTTGTAAGGTGACTGTTACCGTATATTGTCTGTATTCCTTTCTGGTCTATGCTGCTTTTAGGCTCTCTCTTTGCTTAGAGGACCCCTTTCAAGATTTCTTGGAGGGCTGGTTTCGTGTTTGCAAATTCCTTTAGTTTTTGTTTGTCCTGGAAGCTTTTTATCTCTCCTTCTATTTTCAATGACAGTCTAGCTGGATATAGTATTCTTGGCTGCATATTTTTCTCATTTAGTGCTCTGAATATATCATGCCAGTCCTTTCTGGCCTGCCAGGTCTCTGTGGATAGGTCTGTTGCCAATCTACTGTTTCTACCATTATAGGTTACATACCTCTTCTCCTGAACTGCTTCAGGATTTTCTCCTTGTCTCTGAGACTTGTAAGTTTTACACTTAGTTTTCGGGGTGTTGATCTATTTTTATTGATTTTGAGAGGGGTTCTCTGTGTCTCCTGGATTTTGATGCCTGTTTCCTTCCCCACATTAGGGAAGTTCTCTGTTATATTTTGCTCCAATATACCTTCTTCCCCTCTCCCTCTTCTTCTTCTGGGATCCCAATTATTCTAATGTTGTTTCGTCTTATCGTATTGCTTATCTCTCGATTTCCGCCCTCGTGATCCTGTAGTTGTTTATCTCTCTTTTTCTCAGCTTCTTTATTTTCCATCATTTGGTCTTCTATATCACTGATTCTCTCTTCTCCCTCATTTATCCTAGCAGTTAGTGCCCTCATTTTTTATTTTACCTCATTAATAGCCTTTTTGGTTTTGACTTGGTTAGATTTTAGTTCTTTTATTTCTCCAGAAAGGGTTTCTCTAATAATTTCCATGCTTTTTTCAAGCCCAGCTAATATCTTTAAAATCATGATTCTGAACTCTAGTTCCGACATCGTACTAATATCCGTATTGAGTAGGTTTCTGGCAGACTATACTACCTCTTGTTCTTTTTGTTGAGGTGATTTTTTTCATCCTGTCATTTTGTCCAGAGGAGAATAGATGAATGAGAGAACAAAATGCTAATAGGTTAACAACGTCCCTAGAAAATATACTCTAATCAAATCATAAAAGACCTGAAATCAGGGGAAAAGAAAGGGAAGGAAAGAAAAAAGAAAGAGAAAAAAAAGAAAAAGATAAAAACAAACAAAAACACAACAGAAAGAAAACAGAATATGATCAAATATGATCAGGCTGGTGCATAGATCAGTGCCACACACTAGATTTTGGGTGTATTTTGGTCTGTTAGAAGAAAGTGCCTCCTAAAATTTTAATGAAAGAAAGAATTATATATGTACAAAATAAGGGTTTAGATGATGAACGGATCGAATATGACTGTAAAGTTGAATATTATAAAAAATTTTTAAAAAGTAATTGATAAGAAGATGTTTGAAAAAAGAAAGAAGAGGATTAAAAAAAAAGGAAAGAAAGAGGAAAAAAAAGGGTAAAGAATGTGATCAGGCAAGAAACTAGAACAAAGCCATACACTAGAGGTTTAGGGTATATTTGATATGTTAGAAGAAACTGTATCTCAAAATTTTAAAGTGAGAACAACTTACATATATATGCCAAAAATAAGGGTGACAGCTATGCAGGGATAGAATATGACTAAAAACGAAAAATAAAATATGACTAAAACTGTAAAATAAAAATATTTTTTAAAAAGGATTGGTAATATGTTGGTTGATAAAGGGAAAAAGAAAAAAAAACAGTTAAAAAAATTAACTTTGAAAGACTAATGAATCTTGGTAAAAAAGCCATGAATTCTATGTGCAGTATTCCCCTAGTGCTAGAGTTCTGCCGTTCTCATTGATCGGTAAATTTGGTCTTGGCCGGCTGTTCATGCTGATCTTCTGGGGGAGGGGCCAGTCAGTCACTCCCATCTCCCCAGTCTCTGGCAGCACTCCATGCTCACCCGGCCTGTGACTATCTCTGGCACCCAACACTGTGTGGATCTCCAAACCCAGCAGATCCCTGTGGTGCACTCCCACGCCGCTCCTCTTGGGGGAGGAAGGGGAGTCTTCCTGATTTTCCCCTTGTTGGGTCCCTGCTGGAGGAGCAGTGGCCCGATTCTGTCGCCAATCACAGTTTATGGCAACCCCGAGCTGAGAGCCTGCGCCTTGGCTCCATCTCTGCAGCCGGCTTCCCTGCTCTGATACCCGGGAGCTCTGCTGCACTCAGGCACCCCCAGTCTTTCTGTGACCCCGAGGGTCCTGAGACCACACTGTCCTGCAAGGGTTCCACCCCCCGCTTAGCCACTGGAGCGATGTCCCTCAGCGGAGCCGACTTCTAAAAGTTCTGATTTTGTGCTCCGCGGCTCTATCACTTGCCAGAAGCGGCTGATGGAGGCTCCCTCCCCTGCCATCTAGCCTCCCGAATATCGCCTCGGATTCACTTCTCCACATGTCGTACCTTCCAGAAAGTGGTCGCTTTCCTGTTCAGAGAGTTGTTGCTATTCTTTTCTTCGATCTGCTGTTGAGTTCGTAGGTGTTCAGAAGGGTTTGATCCCTATCCAGCTGAATTCTTGAGACCATATGAAATCCAGGTCTCCTACTCCTCTGCCATCTTGCTCCGCCCCCAGTATCTTCATTCTTGTAGTCTTATACTAAGTCTTGAGTTTGGGTAGTGTTGGTTTTTCAACTCTGTTCTCATTCAGTATTGATCTGGCTATTCTGTTTCTTTTTCTTTTCCAAATAAACTTTAGAATCAATTCTTCAGTATCCACAAAATAACTTACTCAGATTTTGATGGAAATTGCATTGAATCTATAGGTCAAATTGTAAAGAATTGATATCTTGACAATATTGAATCTTCCTATCCATGTACATGAAATGTCTCTCCATTTATTTAGTTCTTCTTTGATATCTTTCCTCAGAGTTTTGTAGTATTCTTCATGTAGATCTTATACATATTTTGCTGGATTTATACGAAGGCATTTTATTTTGGGGAGTGCTAATAAAAATGGTCTTGTGTTTTGGATTTTAAATAACACTTTTTCATTGCTAGTAAATAGGAAAGTAATTGACTTTTGTATATTAACATTGTAGTTTGAAAAGTTGCTATTAATCACTTACTAGTTCTAAGAGTTTTTATTTTTTCAATTCTTTCAGATTTTCCACACAGATGATTATATCATTTGCAAACAAAATCAGTTTTCTTTCTTCCTAACTGGTATACCTTTTCTTGTCTTGTCTTGTCTTGTCTTGTCTTGTCTTGTCTTGTCTTGTCTTGTCTTGTCTTGTCTTACCTTGTCTTGTCTTGTCTTGTCTTGTCTTATTGTATTAGCTATGATCTCTAGTACAATGTTGAAAAGCAGTGGTGAGAAACGATGTCCTTGCTTTGTTCCCAGTCTTTGCCAGAAAGCTTCTAGTTTCTTACCATTAAGTGTGATATTACCTGTAGGTTTGTAAGTATTCCTTACTAAGTTGAGGAAGTTTCTCTCTATTCCTAATTTGCTGACAGTTTTTTATCATGAATAGGTGTTGGATTTTGTCAAATGCTCTTTCTGCAGCTATTTAAGTGACAATGTCATTTTTCTTTTTTAGGCTTTTGATGTGATGGATTACATTAATTCATTTTTGAATGTTGAACCAACCTTGTACATTTGGGATACATTACACTTGGTCACTGTACATGTTTTTTAATACACTGTTGTATTTAATTTGCTAATATTCTGATGAGGATTTTTGTATTTATGTTCATGTGAAATATTTATCTGTAGTTTTCTTTCTTGTAATGTCTTTGATTAGGGTGATGTTGGCCTCATAGGAGTTGGGAAGCATTCCCTCCAGTTTTATCTTCTGAAAGAGGTTGTAGAGATTTGACATAATTTTTTCCTTAAATCTTTCATAAACCTCACCAGTGAACCTATCCAGCACTGGTGTTCTCTGTTTTGGAAGATTATTATTTATTCAATTACTTTAAAAGGTATAGATCTATTCAGATTGGCTGTTTTTGTGTGTGAGTGCTGAAAGATGTGTCTTTCAAAGAATTGGCCCATTTTATCTAGATTATTAATTTTTTAGGCATAGAGTTTTTCATAATATCCCTTTATTATCCTTTTAATGTCCATGGGATCTGTAGTAATTCCTTCTTTCATTTCTGATATTAGTAAATTGTGTTCTCTCTCTTTTTCACAGCCTAGCTAGAGGCTTATTGATTTTATAGATCTTTTCAAAGAACTGTTTTTGTTTTATTTTCTTTTTTGAGAAAAAGCCATGTCCAGCCACTAATGAGCCCATCAAAGGCATTCTTCATTTCTATTAGTGTTTTTGATCTCCAGCATTTCTTTTTGATTATTTCATAGACTTTTCATCTCTCTGCTCACATTATCCATCTGTTCTTTCACATTTTCCACTTATTCCATTAAATCCCTTAGCATATTAATCATAGTTTTAAAAAAAATTCTGGTCTAATAATTCCAACATTCCTGCCATCTCATTCTGGCTCTGATGCTTGTTCAATCTCTTCAAGCTGTGTTTTTCTTTTTGTTTTAAATCTTTTAGCATGCCTTGTAATTTTTTGTTGAAAGGTGGACATGATGTGCTCGGTAAAAGGAACTGAACTAAATAGGCCTTTAGTAATGTAGTGATAAGATGGGGGGGGAGGAAGACTTCTTTGGTCCTTTGACACGGTATCAGTCTTTTGGTAAACCTGTGCCCCTGGACTGTGAACTTCCTCTCTGCTTCTCATTGCCTCTCTCCCTACCCCACCACCAACCCTTAGGTGGACATAATGGCTGGAGGGAGCTGGAGTTAGGTATTTCCTTTCTCCAAGTAGTTTAGGCTCTGATAAACTGCAGTAGGTGAGGCTCTGGTAAAACTGTTTTTGCTGGAAACAGGCCTTGTTAAGAACAGAATGTTGTAGGGTGCCTGGGTGGCTCAGTCGTTAAGCATCTGCCTTCGGCTCTGGTCATGATCCCAGGGTCCTGGGATCAAGTCCCGCATCGGGCTCTCTGCTCGGCAGGAAGACTGCTTCTCTCTCTCCCACTCCCCCTGCTTGTGTTCCTGCTCTTGCTATCTCTCTCTCTGTCAAATAAATAAAATCTTAAAAAAAAAAAAAGAACAGAATGTTGTATATTTCAAAATTGTTCCTTTTCCCCCTCTCCCTTCTGGAAACATGAGGTGATTTTTCTTTGTTATTCACTGCAAAAACCTTGTAAGTCTCCTGGAGGTAAAACTCCCCAAATTGCAAGAGACCCCCCATGAAAGGGTCCCCTGAAATTTTTATCTCTCAAGTTTATTCACGCTAAGCTTCCAGCAATTTGTTAATTATATTTCAGGTTTTCCTGCTCCTGTACTGGTTCCCCAAGAGGTTTCTGCTTTGATAAATTGTAAATCTCTGTATCTGCCTGTGTGTCTTTCCAATTTGGGGTTCTGTGGTTTGCCCTGTGACCTCTCCTCTTTGCCATATCTAAGAAGAGTTATTGATTATTTTTCCATTTGTTCAACCTTTTACTTATTGTTAGGACAAAATGAAGACTTCTAGGCTTCTTACATGCTAGACCAGAAACTAGAGCCCAATGTCATTATCTTTATTTCACAGATTATGAAGCTTGGCTCAGAAAAGTAAACTACATTGTGCTGGATCATGGGATGAGTAGGTGGCAGAGAGACTCGACATCAAGTCTCCTTCCAAAACCAGCATTTTTAAACACTGGAATATTTGGAAATTCATTGTTATATGTTCCCTTTTTTAGCACAGTAACTTGAATTAGATGTGTTTTTTTATATGTTTTTGATCAACTTCAAAATAAACCCATATTGAATAGAAAGACTTATTCGACTTTCTTTTGAGACACCAATGAGGTTGTGTCTGGTTTTCCTTCAATCTCATGAGTAAATTATTTATTCACAATGGAAACAAAAGCTAAAGCTCTTATTTTTCCATTAATATTTATATTATTATTGTAGGGTCTATCACATATATAATGCAAAGGACCCTGAAAGACCATCTATCAGGAATAACTGCTTTAGAGTTCATTGTTAAGAGTCAGTGTGCCAAGTTAGAGAGTTCAGAAATGTATTCTCTTTTTTTAAATTTTTATTTTAATTCCAGTATAGCTAACATACAGTGCTATATTAGTTTCAGGTGTACAATATAGTGATTCAACAATTCCATACACCAGCCAGTGATCATTGTGACAAGTGTCCTCCTTAATCTCTATCACTTATATTTCACCCATCCCTCCACCACCTCCCCTCTGGTAACCACCAGTTTGTTCTCTATAGTTAAGAGTCTATCCACTCCTTCAAGCTCAAGCCTGCGAAGGAGAGAGCTAAGCAGTCTGGCTTACCTATAGGGGCAGAGGGAGAAAATCTTTAGTTTCTAGTACATTTCTTTGATGTTATAGGAAAAAAAAATACTGCACTGAGAACCAAGCACATAGGCACCAATGTGATTTGCTATCGATGACAGTAAACAACATCTCTGAAACCTTTGTACCTATTTCCCTATGAGGGAATTAAAAAGTCCAGCCATCATATTTTATGTCTGAGTTTACTAAAATAATACTCCATTGCTATTTCTGTCTAAAACAAAGAGAGGTATCACCTGGAGTCTCCTTCCTCTTTAATACAGACTCTTAGAAATGAAGAGGGGTGATCACTCATGCTAATTTTTACATATATTGATTGTCCTTTTCCTAGATTGATTTTTTCCATAATTAAGGAATAGTCACTTTATAGCATTCTCTAAGGGACTAGGCTCCAGTAAGGCTTCCTATCTGCCATAGTTTTTTTAACCTGAAAATAAAAACTTGCTAAAGACATAAATGATAGAACTACACATTTTATGCCATTTACAGTGTGAGGTCCTATAAAAGCCTCAGTGGTATTGGAGACACACTACCATCCCAGAAGGGTTTCAAGTCTGCTTAGGGAAATAAAACCAACATGTGCAAAACTGAGGACAAAACAAAACAGCATATAGGCAATGGACAGTGAACTAGGACCTGGGGTATCTCTGTTGCCAATTATATGCCCTTTAGCAACTTATATCAACTCATAAGATGTATTTCATCTGCAAGATGGGGATGATAAGGGAGAACTGACACAGGATTACCCAGTATTGCAACCACTCGCATTGCACACTCATGACTCTGTCATATGGGCCCTCAGTGCTGCCTGGAAATCCTTTTACTCTGTCATTCTCCCAGAGGATTCATGCCTTCTCTTGCTCCTCCAATACTTCCTTTCTCATCCTCAAGCTCAGCTGGTGACCTCAATCTTTATTTCCTGGAGAACACAGGAGCAATTAGAAGACAAGTTCTGTAGGATCCCTTGACCATAAGTCCATCACCAGCACCCACACATTTACTTTTCCTTCCTGGGGTTATAAGTGAGCTCCTCATGCTCAAAGGCCAGCACCTCTCCTGTTATCCAGATCTCATTTCCTGTTTCCTCCTTATGTACACCACTTCAAGAATTCTCTCTCTTCTTCTCTTGCATCTTCAGGTTTTTTTTTTTTTCTCTCAACTGGATTTTCTAAGCTCACACACCTATTATGTATTTATTTTTTAAGATGAGATATTTGTGTGTATGTGTGTTTCTTGTTCCCACTTACTTGTTTAGGTAGTTCAATCGTTCCAGGATTTCTCTACCTGCTTTATGTCAAATCTCCTTGAGAGAGTTATTTATAATTTTTGTCCCCAACTTACCTCCTCCAGTTCTCTATTCAACCCATTTCTATGAGTATGTACACATTTGCCAAACCTGCTTTTTAAAAAATCTAATGAACTCTATATTCCTAAATTCAGTAGTCAATTCTCAATCCTCATCTTACTGATCTGCAGGAACATTTGACATTGTCATCATGCTCCTTGTTAAAATACTCTTTCTGCTTGGCTTCTGGGATACAACTTCCTCCCATTTCTCCTCTTCTATCATTGGCCGTTGCTTCTCCATCTCCTTTATTGGCTTCTCTGCACCTCTCTGACAGCCATATATCGGTAATGGCCTAGAGCTCATTCCGTAGACATCATTCCTTCTCTTTGTACAACCGTCCCCTCTCATAACTATTCTACACCATCTATGCAGTGACAAATCCAAGACATATCTCTGAATGAACATATCACATGAACTCCACACTTTTATGTACGCTGCCTTCTGGATATCACCACTTGGATGTCTGAAAGGCACCTCAAACTTAACATGTTCAAGAATTACTTTCTAGATGCCCTGCCACCTGCTCCTGCAGCAGTGTTGGGAAATGGCAACCCCATCTCTCATGCCCCTTGGGCTGAAAGCCTTGGAATCATATTAGACTACCCTCTTGTACTTGTGCCTCACAATTTCACAAATTTTGTCATTGCCGCCTTCAGGATATATTCATAATCCTCATTTTTAGCCCCTTTAATCCTACTACCCTGGTGCAAGTTATCATCATTGTACACTCAGTTTATTATAATAGCCTCCCTTGATCCCTCCTTGATTGACCTTTAGTCTATTCTCAATACACTAGCAGGATCAAATCTATGAAAATACAAAATGCACCATATGTGCCTCACCTCAAACCCTGTGTTTCATTCTTAATTGACTCAGAGTAAGTGGTGATGTTCTCACAAGGGCCTACAAGGCTCTTTGTGTTCTAGCACCACAGTATTGTTCTGAGCCCACCCACAACAGCTCCCTTGGTGTTCATCAAACACTAACAAGGCTTCCACCTTAAGGCTTTTGCAACTCCTCTTTTTTTCTGCCTGACCTTCTCTTCTCTAGGTACTTGAATAGCTTACTCTCTCACCCCTTTCAAGTCTGTTAAAATGCTACCTTATTGAGGAGAATTTCTATTATCACCATTTGTACACAATGCATTCTTCTTTTCCTCCTCACCTTACTTAATGATCTGTTGCTCTGGATATTGACAGGTTTACTGTCTGTGTGTTCCTCCTAGAATGTAAGTTCCTTTGTTTAGAATGTAAGAGACTCTTTTACTCATGGCTGTGGTCTCAGTACCTAGACAAGTGCCTGAGAGATCATAGAATCTCAAAAATATGTGTTGGGTGAATAAAAGCAAGAATGAATGAATGAAAACAACTGAGAGAGTGCTTTGAACTCTGGCATCCACACACATTTGTACTGTGTTTCATATGGGTCAGAGAGTAGACACTAGAACATAAGGACTATACATTGAAATTTGCCTTTAGCTTCCCCAGCCTCCTCTCTTTAGTCTATCCCTTCTTTCCTGCCTTTAGTGATGGATTTCTACAGCTTTTGTTTTAGCCATAACTCAAGGGGCTTTTCTTCTTCTATTTGCAGAGTAAGAAAGCACAGGGAAAAATAAGACCAATCTGCTTCCAAATATACCCAGGAGACCACATAGTACCATTGTTCTAACAAAGTGGTAGAGCCAAAGGATGCTCTCTCTAACAGAGAGATCACGCAGAACACCTTTTTGTGGTGAATTAACACAAGTGCATCAATTGCCTAAAGGAAGCTCTGATGCCTTCCACACTTGGCTATTACAGACCCACCCACCACCAACACAGTTTCCAGGGAATACAAATCTGAGGCAGTTATTTAATTTAAAGAGCATTGGTATATTCTTGAATGCAGGAGAAACTTAGCATTAGATTTTGCGGTGTGGGGATGAATGGGCAGTGGGGTCACTAAGGAGACTGATGACCAAGGAGGTTCTTGTTGCTGTGTAATAGGAAGGTGTATCAGCCAGGAAAGCAAGACCCTTTGATGGAAGGCTTTATGTGGCAGGTGAAGGTAATTTGGTTTGATTCAGTAGGCAGTAAACGAGGAGTCATTGTATTTTCTTAGATGGGATGAAGGTGGTGACATGGTGAAAGCATTGTTTAGAGTGATTGAAAAACCTGGCTGTAAAACATATTAGAATGTAGTCCTTGAATGAACCTGAATCAGAACTGCACTAGGATATATGCTTTCGTTGGCCTGGACTATGTCCCAGTAATCTACATTTTAATCAGAAACTCTGTGGGAGAGGCCTGAGTATTTGCTTTTTAAAAAAACACACCAAGCAATCAGATGCACACTAGTTTATGGTATGTAGTACAGCAGTTTTTTGTTTTGTTTTTTTTCAAATTGAAGGTTGCAACCCATTAGTGAGCTGTAAAATGAATTTAGTGGAATGCATCAGATAACACAAATGAGCACATATACTGTATGCTTTCATTTATCTATAGTTTATGAACAGGCACAACTAATCTGTGGTGAAAGAGATCAGAGCAGTAGTTGCCTACATAGGGAGAAGCCTGACTAAAAAAGGTGCCCAAAGAAAGCTTTGGTATGTTGGACATACCTTGATTTGGATGATGACTACCTAGGCGTAAACATTTGTCAAACCTGAGCCCACTGTACACTGAAAATCAATGCATTTTTTGATGTACAAATTTACACACTTACATTATTCCTCAATAATAACAAAAGGGAGAAAATTATGTAGAACATATTAAGGCAAAAAAAAGAAAAAGAACATATCAAGCCATTACCCAACATAGGGTTAAATTATGTGTATTGTGTGTGTGCATGTTTGGAGTCATGATTATTCACCATGAGGATACATATTGTTGGAGGGTATGTGTTTATGTGTGCATTTGAAGCACTGAAGGAAAGAGATACAGTCTAGCAGCTGTGGGACCATTTCTGTTTACTCTCTCTTTTGCTTTCTATAGATAATGTGACTCTGCAAATATCTTGCTATCAAAATTTCCAGTATGTTGTTAATCTTCTAAGGCCACTTGAGTTTTTTGGTAACTTTTTTCCCCACTTATTCTTATTTCTACAACGGTTCAGCGTGACATCATATTTTGTGTTGTGATGAATGTACAGTGGTAATGCCCAGCTACCGAAAGGTTGGTTATATTTGTTCAATAGGACAATTGACTGCTTCTGAAAGTTTTGTTTAAATGTGTTGTAGATTTTGAGCAAATGCGCTATTATCAGTGGTAAAGACTGTATTTTAAGCAATTAAAGTGCTGCCTGTTCAAAGGGGGATGTTTGGAGGGTGTTCACTTCCTGTTGATGGAATTGGACATGGAAATACAAGGAAATACTGGTAATCTGAAGACTCAGGCAGATAAGTTCGGGTTACACTGGTTTTCTGGTAAACCTCTCCTTGCTGTAAAATACCAAAAGCTTACCTTGCTCAAGTTCTTTTTCTTGAAGTAGTAAGGGTACTACTGTGCACAGAACTTTTCTCTGACAACTCGGGATATTATTGGTTTTTGGAATGCTTCACTCTGGATAGAAATTTTGTAGAATTTTAACAAGTTTTATTTATTTATTTATTTATTTACTTTAATTTTTTAATTTATTTTTTTATTTATTTGACAGAGAGAGACACAGTGAGAGAGGGAACACAAGCAGGGGGAGTGGGAGAGGGAGAAGCAGGCTTCCCACTGAGCAGGGAGCCTGATGCAGGGCTCAATCCCAGGACCCTGGGATCATGACCTGAGCCAAAGGCAGATGCTTAACGCCTGAGCCACCCAGGCACCCCAACAAGTTTTAAAAAGGAAGAGAGCCAAGGGTGCCTGGGTGGCTCAGTTGGTGAAGTGTCTGCCTTCAGCTCAGGTCATGATCTCAGGGTCCTGGGATGGAGCCCTGCATTGGGCTCCCTGCTCAGTGGGGAGTCTGCTTCTCTCTTTCCCTCTGCTCCTTCCCCTTGCTCATGCTCATGCTCTCTCTCTCTCTCAAATAAATAAATAAAATCTTAAAAAAAGAGAGAGAGAGTGTGTCCAATTGAGTTAGAATGAGCCATAGTGACTCCCCAGCTTGTAGGACTAAGGAGGTTAGCTGGTCAGAGTCTGCTTTTCCCTTGGCTTGAAATACTTCATGGTGTATGGCACCTCCTATAATTTCCTATATTTCCAGGATGAGTTTTGGACCTTTTTGGTATTTGAAATCTAATTATAATTCCATGGTTCACTTGTATTCTATTTACTATGGAAGATTTATATAACTTAGGTCCAGTCTTATTTTCATGTAGAGATACTTAAAGGAGACTATTATTGACTGAGGTGGGGAAACTTCCTCAAAGATAGTGTATGTGTCCTGATGAATCTGGAAAGTTTAAAAGTTCTAGTTCACACAAGAAAGTCAGGGATTCTGGAGGTATATATTGGAAGAAAAATAGACAAATTTCCCTTTTTTATCTTTCCTTTTAATGCCCTTGGCTATGAGATAGGGAATGCATGGTGATTAAGAGTAGGTGGGAGGTGGGCGAAGGAGGCTAGTTAGATAACTAAAATATTAGAGAAGATTCCTTCAAGGAAGGAACAAAAAGGCATCCTATACCTTTGAGCTTGACTAAGGCTACCACATAGCCTACTCCCATGATGGCAGGAGGCACCATAAGATCAACAAGGTTTGATGAGGTACTATGAGAAAGATTTTTGCCTCAACAATAATAGCATCACCACCTCAAAATAATGAAAATATCTAGGCAATTGTCTTCTAGTTATTCAACTTCATATAGAATTTTTTAAAGATTTTATTTATTTATTTGACAGAGAGAGACACAGCCAGAGAGGGAACACAAGCAGGGGGAGAGGGAGAAGCAGGCTTCCTGCCAAGCAGGGAGCCCGATGTGGGGCTCCATCCCAGGACCCTGGGATCATGACCTGAGCCGAAGGCAGACACTTAACCGAGCCACCCAGGTGCCCCTTATATAGATGGTTTTCTATCCTTATAGAAGGGTTAATATGGAGACACTAAAGTTTTGAAGAAATAATATGAATACTTTAAGAAGAATTTCACCTTATCCCAAGGGAATATCGAATTGCAGAAGAAGGTAGCACCAGGTCTGATGGGAATATATAATATGAAGTTGTCATCATCCCAGTGATGAAGTAGACAGGAGACATTAAGATTCTTGGTTTCAAGTAAGAGAAACCAACTTTGATTGTCTAAGCAGAAGGGTTACTGGGATGTTCTAGGATGTTGTAAGTTTGGAGGAGGAGGTTTGGAAAGGAATGGAATTGAGGGAGTACAAAATTTAGGGATGAAATGATCTGGCCAGGACATAATATGCTAGATGCATCAGACACAACCTCATCTGCTAGACAGGAACTCTGTGTGCTCCTACTGCCACTGTAAGTCACAGACTCACATTCCTGAGCACATTCCTGAGCAGCAATATAATTCATGTGCTTAGATCCTAGCTGTAAAGGAGCTTAAAGATGAAAGCTCTTCCGCAACCCATGTCTGTATTAGGAAGTAATGTTGTCTGCTTCCTACCCCATCCCCCAAATTAGGCACATGGGGGAACCCCCCACCCCCATCCCAAGATACAGAGAATTTGTTGTTATGCAGGGGGGAGAAAGATCAATGCCAACCAGAGTGTGTCTTGTGACTGGAAACTTTCAGGCAGAAGTTGGGTGGGTACCTAGAAGTAATACCATGCATAGCATTGCTTTTTGGAAAACGAAATTAGGAGAAAGTTCCCTACAAGCCCATGGTCTAAATCTAGGCTTCTATGGGGTATGGGGACTTTGGAGTTACTCCAGTGGGATTGCTAGGTTATAAGAGATAAATCCAGGCAGCTGTGTGCTCTCTTCCAGGAAACTTCATGTTGTTTTATAACTGAATACATTTCCATCCCAACCCAGTCAGAGCTGGGTCATAATTAAATCCTGTAGAGTTGGCTTCTTACCACTAGAGGTCGTTCTTTTACATGTGTCATTCAAAAATCATCTCTGATGTACCTGATTCTGAGACAGCCCTTAGAGGTTTATTTTCTTTCCAGAAGTTATAACTACTTCTATAAATTTTATCTGGTAAATATGTGGTTCCAGTGACTAGGCACATAATTAATATCTCTGGGACTTGTGCTGCCATTCAAAAATAAATAAGTAAAGGGCTAGTGAATGAAACTGGCAATTCTTAATATTTCATGCAATTTAATCTTCAACCTAGGATTCCTTTCACCTCAAGACCTTCCCACTCAGTCTAACATTAACATACACATATGCACACAGGGCATTTCAAAAGTCAAGCGAGGTTTAGGCTAGTTACAATGTTAAGGTTACAGGTACACCTTTGAGATATGCAGTTTCAGTTCCAGACCATCACAATAAAGCAAGTTGAATGATCCCAGTGCATATAAAAGTTATGTTTATACTATACTAGACTCTATTAAATATGCAATAGCATTAAATCTAAAAAAAATGTATATACCTTAATTAAAAATATTTTTATTCCTGAAAAAATGCTGACCATCATCCTACTTTTCAGCAAGCCTTAATTTTTTTGCTGGTGGAGGTTGTTGCCTGGATGTCAATGACTGCTGACTGATCAAGGTGGCATTTGCTGAACATTGAGGTGGCTGTGGCAGTTTCTTAAAGTAAGACAACAATGAAGTATGCTGCATCGATTGACTTCCTTTCACAGATGAATTCTCTGTAACATGTGATGCTCTTTGATAGCATTTTACCCACAGTAGAACTTCTTCCAAAATTGGAGTCAATCCTCTCAAACCCTGCCGCTGCTTTATCAACTAAGTTTATGTAATACTCTAAATCCTTTGTTGTCATGTCAACAGTCTTTACAACATCTTCACCAAGAGTAGTTTCAAGAAACCACTTTCTTTGCTCATCCATAAGAAGCAGCTCCTCATCCATTAAAGTTTTATAATGAGATTGCCGAAATTCAGTCCCATCTTCAGGCTCCACTTCTAGTTCTAGTTTTCTTGCTATTTCCACCCCATCTGCAGTTACACATCCTCTACTGAAGTCTTGAACACTTCCACGTCATCCATGAGGGTTGGAATCAACTTCTTCCAGACTCCTGTTAAGGTTGATATGTTGACCTCTCCCCATGAATCATAACTGTCCTTAATGGCATCTAGAATATTGAATCCTTTCCAGGAGGCTTTCAGTTTGCTTTATTCAGGTCCATCAGAGGAATCACTCTCTTTAGCAGTTAAAGCTTTATGAAACGTATTTCTTAAATAATAAGATTTGAAATTCAAAATAACTTCTTGATCCATGAGCTGCAGAATGGATATTATGTTAGCAGGCATGAAAACAACATTCATCTCATTGTCCATCTCCATCAGAGCTCTTGGGTGACCAGGTGCATTGTCAGTGAGCAGTAAGAATTTGAAAGGAATCGTTCTTCTGAGCAGTAGGTCTCAATAGTGGGCTTAAAATATTTAGGTAGCAATGTTGCAAACAGATGTGGTATCATCCAGGCTTTGTTGTTCCTTTTGTAGGGCACAGGCAAGGTAGATTCGGCATAATTCTTAAGGGTCCTGCAATTTTCAGAATGGTCAGTGAACATAGGCTTTAATTTAATGTGCTAGCTGCAATAGCACCTAACGAGAGAGGTCAGCCTGCCTTTTGAGGCCATTCACTGACTTCCATCTAACTAAAAAAGTCCTGGATGGCATCTTCTCTAATAGAAGGCTGTTTCTTCTACATGGAAAATCTGTTGTTGAGTGTAGCCACCTTCAAGAATGATCTTAGCTGGATCTTCTGGTTGCCTTGCTGTGGCATCTCCAGCAGCACCTGCTACTTCACCTTGCATGTTTATGTCATGGCGATGGCTTCTTTCCTCAAACCTCATGAACCAACCTCTCCTGGCTTCAAGCTTTTCTTCCCCAGCTTCCTCGCCTCCCTCAGCCTTCACAGAACTGAAGAGTCAGGGCCTTGCTCTGGATGAGGCTTTGGTTTAAGGAAATGTGGATGGTTTGATCATCCAGACTTCTCAAACTGTCTCTATATCAGCAATAAGTCTGTCTCACTTTCTTATCATTCGTGTGTTGACGGAGACAGCACTTGTACTTTCCTTCAAGAACTTTCCTTTTGCAGTCACAGCTTGCCTAACTGGTGCAAGAGGCCTCGCTTCCAGCCTGTCCTGGTTTTTGACATGCCTTTCTCACTAAACTTAATCACTTCTAGCTTTTGATTTCAAGTGAGAAACATACAGTTCTGCCTTTCACTTGAACACTTAGAGGCCATTGTAAGGTTATTAATTGGCCTAATTTCAATATTGTTGTGTCTTGGGAAATAGGGAGGCCTGAGGAAATGGAGAGAGACATGGAAAAGTCAATTGGTGAAGCAGCCAGGGTACATGTAACTTTTATCAGTTAAGTTCACCATCTTATATGGGTGCGGTTTGTGGTGTCCCAAACAAACAAAATAATAACATTACAGATCATCATAACAAATGAAAATGTTTGAAATTTATGAGAATTACCAAAATGTGACTCAGGGACACAAAGTGAGCAAATGCATGAAGAAAAGTGGCACTGACAGACTTGCTCGATGCACGGTTGCCACAGGCCTTCAGCTTGGGAAAAAATGCAGTATCGTGTAGTGCAATAAAGTGAAGCACAGTAAAACAAGGTGAGATCTGTGGTCAGTGACTATGACTCGATGAAAGCTCAGATGATGCTGAGCATTTTTTATCAGTAAAGTATTTTTTTTTAAATATTTTATTTATTTATTTATTTATTTGAGAGAGAGAGAAACTGAATGAGAGTGAGCACAAGCCAGGGGGAGAAGCAGAGGGAGAAGCAGACTCCCCACTGGGCAGTCCCCAACGCAGGGCTCGATCCCAGGACCCCAGGATCATGATCTGAGCCCAAGGCAGACACTTAACCAACCAAGCCACCCATGTGCCCCACCAGTAAAGTATTTTTTAATTAAGGTAGAAACATTGTTTTTAGGCACAATGCTATTACACACTTAATAGACTACAGTATAGTGTAAGTGTAACTTTTATAAACTCTGAGAAGCCAAAAAGTTCATTTGACTCTCCTTATTGTGATATTGACTTTACTGCAGTGGTCTAGAACTGAACCCACAGTGTCTCTCCGGTATGCCTGCATGCCTGTATATTAAAACATGAGAAAATTAAGATACAGAATTAACACTTTAAATATGTTAAATGTGTAAAATATTCCACAAATTCACATTAAAACTAAATGATTCTGTGTGTCCTCCTCTTTGGATGCAATGATACATGCTTACATTTGAGTCTCTTGGTCAAAACAGGATGGAATAGGTGTGGCCCGGAACCCACACCCTCCCGGCGGATGGGCCCTGCGCCACCACATATGTCTGCTCCAGCACACCAGACTTTATCTCAAGCTTTGAAGCACTTGGTCTCCGGCAGATTCCTTTGTGGGGGCACATAAAAGTTAACATTAATCTTCATCTTATCATGAAAGTTATCCTTTTGTCCTTAATGAACATGACCACTAACTGTATTGATTAGATAATAAGTCGACTCAGCTCAATGCATCACGGGATAGAAGGAGCTCCATGCTGGGCTATCAAGCTCCTAGAGCTCTGCCGTTTCTTCCCTACATGCTGATTGATGGATTGATTGATTGGTTTGATCTGTTTGGATTCAGTTCTCAAATTTGTGGAATGTTTCACTTGGTTCAATGACAGAGGGAGGAAGAATCTTCCTGACATTTGCCACTCCAGACCCCAGGCCCCCAAAGTTCTGTGTCCGAGGAAGAAAGCCGTGATCTCATCCTGGCCTTATAGCCGCCATGCTACAACTACCAGCATAATTCTTCCCCCTCGTCTTTTCCCTGATACTCAGCATTTAATCCTCCATTCTCCCTTTTTCCTCCCCTTCAACATTCTTCCTCTTTCCCGCCCATTAGTCTTTCTGCTGAGGGAGAAGACTCTCCTATTCTTTCCCCCTATCCTTCTTACCATGGCATTGGCAGGAGACGGGGGATGGGGGGGTGGAGGTGGGGGGGCAGGGCAGTAACATGCAGCTACACTTAATTTGACACTTAAGAACACAACAGAGAGATTCTTCTGAGCATTTTAACGAGTTCTATTTTCTGGGAACTGCAGGAAAAAGAAATAAAAGACAGTACGCAGAGTTCCTGCTTTTTTTCTTATTGCTGCCATGGGGATAAAGATCAAAGTCTTTATCTGTGATTATCCATCAGACAAATGCAATAAAATGCCCAATTTGCAGTCAAGGCTAACTGTGTGCTGTCTTTCAGAACACGTTCATCTCCTAATCTTCTTGAAAGTCTTTCCTCCTGGAGGCCCCACTGGGCCTGTGAGGAGGCATTCCTGACACCAGCTGTTCCAGAATCTATAGATTGTTATTAAATAATAGGTTCCCTTGGGGCAGGGACCTGGCCATGCCCTGGCCATGTAGGGGGACTTAATAAAGGCTCCAGGACCAGTGGCATTTATGGAACCCGTAAGGTGTGGTGGCATGGATTCTTATGGAAAGAATGATTCAGGAGCTTGCTCTAAAGTTGGGGCTGAAGGGTGGGGCAGGTCACAAAGACATGAATCGGTTAATCAGCTGTGCAAGACAGAATTAAGGTAAATAGAATGCAGGATTGACACTGTTCCAGAACAAGTCAACTTGCATCTAAGGACCCTGAACTCCCTCCCTCTTTATAATGTGCACTCCAAAAGATTCATTCTTCTGTGTACCACTCAGGAGGAAATGGGAAACAGAATGGCATGCACAGAAAATGATGGGCCACAAGGCAAAGAAGAAAATCCAATACTTCCCAACATCAGATGTTAACAAGAAGGAAAATGTTTGTTGTGCATCTAAGAGGCTATAGGAAAAGCAAAGGTTTAAAGTAGTTTTTGTTGGAGGAGAATCTTTATTTTCACTTCTCTCTTTCATCCCTTTATATTTTCCTCTTTATTGGGTGTAGAGTATGGGGGTCTCTGGGGTGATTGTTGAGCCTGAGCGGAATCTGACATCTCTGAGGCATTAACAGAAAGGCAGATTGCGTCATCTGAAACCCAGACCGCGTAAGGTCGGCTTCCTCTTGGTCTCCTAGATCTTTCTCCCTCTTGGCTTCTCGGGCCTCTCACTCTCAGGAAAAGAGAGTTCACCTTGCTTCCTGTAATAAGCAAATCACTTTAGGGGAGTGAGCAGATTGCTTCTCTTGTAGTTACAGATTTTCTGCCTCTCATGTTCGCTAACATCTGGGCTGTACTCAAGCCTAGGCTGAGGAGGGAGGTGGGAAGGCTGTCTGAGTTCTCTGACCAGCTTTGACAGGAGGAAATCTCCATTGGAATCCTCATGTTTTTCCTCAAATGATGATAGCACAGGGGAGCAATTGGTGATTCAACCACACCCTAACTTTGGTGATTCTTTGTTAGGATTATAATGTGTTTTGCCTGGGACCACGGTCACTGGGGATACTCTGGTCCTACTTTTAATATTTTCCCGATAAAGTGAAGTCTGTCATTTTTTTTTACTGTGGTAAAATATATGTAACATAAAATGTATCATTTTAAGCATCTGTAAATATACAGTTCAGTGGCATGAAATACATTCATGTTGTGCAACCATCACAACCAGCCATCTCCAGAACTTTTTCATCTTTTCAAACTGAGACTCTGTACTTACTGAACATTAAGTCCATATTTCCCCCTCCCCTCAGTGCCTGGGAGCCACCATTTTTTCCTCCCTGTTTCTATGAATTGGACCACTCTGGATGACTCCTGTAAGTGGAATCATACAGCATTTATCCTTTTGTGACTGGTTTATTTCACTTGGTATTATGTTCTTGAGGTTTATCCATGTTGTAGCCTGTGTCAGAATTTTCTTCCTTTTTTAAGGTTAAATAATATTCCATTGATGTATGTACCACATTGTGTTTATCCATTCATTCTTCAAGGGATAAAGAAAGTGAAATCGTTCTTGAATACTCATATTTCCTTTTGGTCCAGAATACTATTTATATCTGTGGCCTCAGTATCACTGATGTTAACAGCATCACCTCTCATTCTCAAATTATTCTGCTTTGGACAACGAATTAAATGATTATCCCTTGAGGACAACTCTTCTAGAGTTTCTGTGTTCCCTGTAACTGTTCTCATATTCAGTGCAAATTTAGACTCTTCTGCAAATATTCTCTTTCACTAAACTTAACACCAACTAAGCATACATCATTTAAGTGTAAGTAGGGATGTTGGTGGGTGATGTTTTCCCAAATGAAGGAAACAGAAACAATTGCTGATTTTCAGGCAGCTGGATAAATATCTTACAGACATCATAACATAGGAGACCAGACTGTCCCAGGTCTGTTTGAATAGAAGAACATGGCTCACAAGTCTTGGAGGCAGCCAGAAATAAAGATGCCTGTCACAAGTGCCTCTGTAATCACTGGGGGAAAACAATGGAGATCCAGAAAGAGAATATGCGTGTCTTTCTTTTCACGCTGGTCTGAAGCATCTGTCAAAAGCTGCTAAGGGAGAAAAGGCTGTGATTTTGACTCACAGAAATTTTCCCAAAGAGAATTTGCATCTTTTGTTGACTCTGTAAATAGGAGAAGCCCCCTCAGATGGTATAGCTGCAGAGAGTTTATTTCAGTGCAACTAATGAGAGAGGATATGAAAAACATGAGCCAGAGAAGGACAGCGGGAGCTGTTGGGGCTCTTTTGAACTCCCAGGCTGAAGACCTGAGTTAGGATCTTCATTCTGCCGCTGGACAGCCTCCCTAGGATTAAAGTTCTGTCTGAGCTGAAAGCTTATCTAGATTGTTTGCTTTCGTATCTGTTGCACATAGATGACTGGCCTGTGGTAGATGTTTTAATAAATATCAGAGAAATGAATGAGTAAATGACCAACTTTGTGTCTACCAGTTATTTAAGAATCCAGCTGCTTCATATGTAAAATAGAGATAATTCCACCTTCTCTGCCATTATTTTAGGATTATGCTGTTTAATTTAGTCTTCTTAGGAAGGGCCATTGACTTTCCCCTATAGGAATCATAGAACAAAGTGACTCCAGAGGAGAAGTACTTTGTAACTTCTGTGAAATTTTATAATCGAAACAATGCCAGGTAAATATAATCTTTGATCAATTTTAGTGACTCTCTTTGGTCTGCTTATCATTTGAGAAAAAAATCACAACTGAAACAACAGGCTGTTCGTGGACTTAATTTAAAGAATCAAATGGTTTTACAAATTATGGCAGAAATACTAACTGTTCACCAAAATTTGTGTACCGTTTTTCCTTGACTCAGCTAGGCTTCATTTCCAACCTCTGAGGCAGTTAGGAATGGACATGTGACCGAGCTCTACCAATTCAGATGGGACAGAAGTGGTCTGACTCTCTCACACTTACTATGTTCCTTCAGAACTTCCTATGCGTTCTCCTCTAGGCTCCTTGATTGATTTGGATAGTGATAAACTTGACTTAGATGTAAGATTGAAGAAAACTTGACTTAGATATCAAGCTGAAAAAGGTAGAGCTTCTTCCTGATTGAACACATGGAAGAGAGTCATTACCACCATACAGGGGGATAAAAAATCTCTAAATAAAGTTTTAAAAAAAAAAACAATTGTTGACTTCTGCAATGGAAGAAGGTAAGGATGTACCTCTCTTTCATCACCATCTTGACTATCCCTGCCCCACATTCGTCCGACAAAGTTGTAAGATAAAAATCGGTCAATGTTTATTATTTAAATTATTCTTACCATGTTGACACTGCTCACAGATGAGACATGTAGTATTTAATACAGCTGGTTTCCTTTCCTGTATGAGAGGAAATCATTAACCCAATCCCCAATTCTTCACCAGCTGAGCAAATTGTTTCTCAGTACCTTCAATGAAATTAAATTTTTATGAATTTCATTTTCTTAAAGAAATAGCTCCCTTCCAGCCATTTCCATTCTAAAAAGTAGCTCTCCAAATCTAATGAACAAATGTCCTTGTGCAAACTCCTTAAAACATTATTATAAGGAAATTTTTAACCTCTTTTGCTGACTCCTCTATTTCCTACATCACATGTGGTCTTTCTTGGTTTTCTCCCTCATATTGGTACAACATATTTTTCCTGTAGCTTCCTGACAGAGTGTATAGCAGGTAAATTTTATTACTATTATTATTATTTTTTTAATTTTTT
>NW_027397082.1:14988040-15008898 GCF_003265705.2 Callorhinus ursinus | reverse complement strand
TAAAAGGTCCGATTTTGTGCTCCGCGGCTCTATCACTTGCCAGAAGCGGCCGGCGGAGGCCCCTCCCCCGCCGTCTATCCTCCCGAATATCGCCTCGGATTCACTTCTCCGCACGCCCTACCTTCCAGTAAGTGGTCGCTTCTCTGTTCAGAGAGTTGTTGCTACTCTCCTGTTCGATCTCCTGTTGAGTTCGTAGGTGTTCAGAATGGTTTGATCCCTATTCAGCTGAATTCCTGAGACCAGACGAAATCTAGGTCTCCTACTCCTCCGCCATCTTGCTCCGCCCCTTATTACTATTATTATTATCATCATTATTTTGGCATAACTCAAAGTATCTTGACAATCTGAATACACAGTTCTGTCTTGAAAAAAAATTCTCAGAATTTTGAAGACATTTTTTCTACTCCATTCTGATAGCTGCAGTTGCTATTATGGGAGAAATCCCAAGCTATTATTATTTATAATTTTTTATGTAAATCTTTTTTCTCCTTATCTGGAAGCTTCTAGAATTTTCTTTTCATCACTCATGTTTTCAAATTTTCAGTAATGCTCTTTGATGTCTTTTTTTCTGGATAATCATGTCTCTCAGTTCTAGAAAAAAATGTTGAATTATATTTTTGGTGATATCCTCCCTCTATTATCTTTTGTCTCTTTTTTTCTGGACTACTTATTATTCAGACATTGTAGTTCCTGAATCATTTACCTTCTATTCTTCATCACTTTTCTTCTGTAAGATCTCATATATATTCTATGCATGTCCCTTTAGGTAGCTTTCTGTTCTTGTTGCACAGATGCACTATATACACTTATGTTTTTGAGAATATTAATAAAGAAACTACTCATGATAATAAACTAAAGAAACTAAAATTGAGAAGAGCTACTTGTTCATTTGGTTTTGGTATCTGAATATCCAATGCTTGTTTCAAATGCCTAGTAAGCCTTGTTTTTTTGTGCAAATAAAGAGTTAATCAGAAACCCTATGCATTTGATTGGAGCTGTTCACTCTAGCATCATCTGAATTGGCTGTTTCTTTGGGAGTCATTAATGTCAGTGTTTTTCAGTCTTTTAGCTCCAGTTGGTCAGATATCCCCAAGAACTGCTTTAGTATTCCCATTTGGAGGCTATAAACTGGCTGCTAGTTTTCTGTGAACTATGTAGGAGAAGACTGGAAAAGAAATTGAACATTTTCTGTGAAACTTTCACTTAATTTTCTCTCTCTCCCTCTTTTTTAAATTTTTTCTTATTTTTCCATTTCACTCAAATGTGTCTGGAATCCCAAATGTAAACACTATCTACTTCACTCCCTGTAGAAAATAAACTTCTAGTCATCAGCTCATTAGCCATGTGACTATACAGAGTGATGTAGATTATCTGTGGGTCTTACTCTTTCCTAATGAGATCATCAAACAAGACACTTAGTCCCTGTTAATCCCTACTTCCGGGTTACTTGTTTTCCCCGAGTGCTAAGCCTTTTAGGGATTTATATGTAAGGCTTCTTCTTGGTTTTCTTACTTTAAGCACAGAATTCAGATTTCTTGGATTTGCTAAGTCAGTTTTCACTTTTCCATTTATTTCCAGGTTCCAAAATCTTTTTATTGTCTCATCCCCCATTGTTTTATTCCATATTATTTCATGCTTTAAAACATTTCTGTCATCTTTATGGGGCTTAGGGAATGGATTAAATAGAAATATATGTATTCAATCTGCCATCTCTAACAATAAGGTATATGTAATTTAATTTTTTATTAGTAACACATTGAATCATAGACTTATAATGCAAAAATATTCCTTGAATTATATGAGCTCTAACCTCACCCAGTGCAGAAAATTCTGTCCTTCCTGACAGCCAGGTTATTCATGAGAAAGTGAGTGATAAATATTTAGAGGACTGTATAAAGTCATTCAGAATTTATCCAATAATTAATTATTTAATAATGATGACATATCAGCTACTGGGAATGAAACAGTGAGCAACACAAAGTGCTATCCTCAGGAACTGCCCGTGCAGGTGAGAAATTTAAAAGAAATTAAATATGACTAGAATATTTAAAAGAACTTTAAAAATGTTGACAGCAGGGAAATCCAGAAGTGGAGTATCTACCATTATCTGAATGGATAAGAAATGGAAGCATTTTAAGAGCTAATATTTCCAAGAGATGTAAAGAGAATGTTCCAGTCAGATAAAATAGTCATAATGAAAACTTAAAGATATAAGAGAGCTGATAAATTTAGGGAACTATATATAATCTAGAAGGAGATGATAAGAATAGACAGAAGGTTTGACATAAGCCCGATTAAGAGACTATATATGGCATGTTTAATTGTTTAGATATTAACCTATAGGCAATGGTCAACTATAGAAAAATCTTAGCTGGGGCATTTCAGGTAAATGGAGCCATGCAAAAAAGAAAAAAAAATCACAAGTGATCCACTAATGATGATCCATTGTACTTTTGCCTACTCTGTTCTTCACTTTCCAACTCATTACCTTGCCCTTCCATGTTAGTACAGCTTCCTGTCAGTCTTATTTGCAACCAGCAGAGCTCATTCGCTGATACTTAGTGCACTAACAACTCTCAGGAGCTGTGATTCAAAATAGTGTCTTCTACTTCTACTCTGAGAAAAGATGGGGCACCATGATAAAGAAAAGGATTTGGTCTGGTCCTTTTCCGGGCAGTAAAATACTAGTTCTGATGTAGTGCTGTCATTAGAATCTGGAGCTAATGGATTCAGTCTCAATTTAGACCATTTTCTCTCTCCAGTTCTGTGACTACAGATCATATGTTGGATCATTCCCCTCCATCTAACAAACAACTTAGTCCTACTTGTTCTCTTGGTGTCATTCAAAGGGTTGGGCCTTGGGAGAGTTTTATTATCACTGTATTGCTTAAAAATTTCCTCTACAAAATGGGATTACAATATCCAAGGTAGCTGGGGACAGTGAATCTTAATCTCCTATTCTCCAAAGAGGATAGTGCAGTATAAAGAACAAAGTAGCTTGAAACCTTAGCTTCACAGCTTGCTTTTTTTTTTTAACTTAATTTTATTATGTTATATTAGTCACCATACAATACATCATTAGTTTTTGATGTAGTGATCCACAATTCATTGTTTTCATATAACACCCAGTGCTCCATGCAGTACATACCCTTCTTAATACCCATCACTGGGCTAACCCATCTCTCCTACCTTCCTCCCCTCTAAAACCCTCAGATTGTTTCTCAGACTCCATAGTCTCTCATGGTTCATATCTCTCTCCAATTCCCCCCCTTCATTTTTCCCTTCCTTCTCCTAATGTCCTCCCTGCTATTCCTCATGTTCCACAAAATATAAGTGAAACCATATGATAATTGACTTTCTCTGCTTAACTTATTTCACTTAGCATAATCTTCTCCAGGCCCATCCATGTTGGTGTAAAAGTTGGGTATTCATCCTTTCTGATGGCTGAGTAATATTCCATTGTATTTATGGACCACATCTTCTTTATCCATTCATCTGTTGAAGGTCATCTTGGCTCTTTCCACAGTTTGGCTATTGCAGACATTGCTGCTATGAACATTGGGGTGCATATGGCCCTTCTTTTCACTACATCTGTGTCTTTGGGGTAAATACCCAGGAGTGCAATTGCTGGGTCATAGGGTAGCTCTATTTTTAATTTTTTGAGGCACCTCCACAGTGTTTTCCAAAGTGGCTGTACCAACTTGCATTCCCACCAACAGTGTAAGAGGGTTCCCCTTTCTCCACAACCTCTCCAACATTTGTTGTTTCTTGCCTTGTCAATTTTTGCAATTCTACCTGGTGTAAGGTGGTATCTCAATATGGTTTTGATTTGAATTTCCCTGATGGCTAATGATGATGAACATTTCACAGCTTGCTTTTTATATGACTATGGAAACTGAGTCTCTGACTCCTTTCCATAAAATGGGGAAATACATGCATGGCCACAGCATTATTCTAAGGATTAAATGAAATAAAAGAAGTAAAAGGAACTATTAAAAATTTAGAGGTTATTATGGACTTTTTAATATTGAAAATTTCTTGACTGCAAAGTATCTATCTTTTGTATTTCTATTGGCTTAGTACATGGTGAGGATTTTTTTTTCTTTTAATTTTTTATTGTGGTAAAATACATGTAACCTAACATTTACCAGTTTAGCCATCTCTAAGTGTGTGGTCCATGATATTAAATACATTCATTATGTTGTGCAACCATCACCACCATCCATCTCCACAACTCTTTTTGTCTCATAAAATTGTAACTCTATTCCCATTAAACACTAATTTCCTTGCCCTCCCTTTCCATTCAGCTCCCAGCAACCACCATTCTACTTCCTGTTTCTATGATTTTGACTACTCTAAGTATATGATAGGGATTTTAAAAAAATGTTGCGGAATAAAAGAAGCAGCCATCTAGTCTAGAGTTAGCTAGGTTTAAAACAGCTTGTGGGGAAACTGAATTCAAAGAGGTTTTCTTTGAGCTCAGCTGGTCTCCACTTTCTGTGACTTTCCAATCTCCTTTTTCTGTCTTGTCCTTTGTCATCCTGGGTCCTTATATGTTCTTTCACTTTCTCTTCCCCTATTAAATTTAATTGCAGGAAATAAGGAATGATTTCTTAGTATTCAAATGTCATTTCTTTCCCAATTCAAGAAGATTTTGGTTTGTAAGTATCAGAAATACCTTCTTTGACTGCCTTAAAGATTATGGAAATGTAATTTTAAGTATAATAATTCCTGTATCAGGGCACGATTCAGGTATGTTAATTCATCAGCTCAGTAGTGTTATTAGGGACCTCTTTCTCTGTTCTGCCAATTACACTATTGGCTTCAACATCGTATTTATGGAAAGATGGTTGCCTGTAATAATTTGGATTACCTGTTTGTTTATTCCCATCAAGCAGCCAAAAATCTAAAATGATATTTTTTTCAAAATTACGGAGTAAATGATCTTTCTTTCAGCCTATTGGACCAAGTCAGATGCCCAATTCTAGATCAAGCACTGTTTTAAGAGTGTTACCTTCCTTCTGCTAATCAGCCCTTCCCTTAGAATTCTGAATAAGGGCACCTTGATGGCTCAATCAGTTAAGCATCTGCCTTCGGCTCTGGTCATGATCCCAGTTAAGCATCTGCCTTCAGGTCCGAGTCCTGCATTGAGCTCCCTGCTCAGCGAGGAGTCTTCTCCCCCTCCCTCTGCCCCTCCCCCTGCTTATGCTCTCTCCCTCTCACACACACATACTCTCTCTCAAATAAATAAATAAAATCTTAAAAAAAAAAGAACTCTGAATCCAATCATCTTCCTCCAGACACACAGGCTACCTAAGGGACTTTGTTAGGAGGGAAGAATGGGGAAATGATGCTATCTAGACAACTATTCATGTCTAATACACATCTCCTTCTTCCCCTAAAAATTACTTGTTCCCATAAAACAGTCTTCATGATTCAGTGAGCAGGTAATAGAGTTAATTGGGAAGGTGGTAGAGTCACCTCCTTCATAAGATGCATAAAACATGAATCTAGCAGAGAACCAGGGTCTTTTGTTTCAAGAACACCCATTTCATATGGGTTTAAATGGCACAGAAAGACAGTATATATATCTTCTGCTGGTCCTCTGGCCTGAGTAACTCTCAATCAATCAATACAGCTCTCGTACCTCCCCTCTTCCTGTGGTCCCACTTCTCACCCCAGTCTCTTGGACTCACTTAGAAAAGACAACAAACCAAAACAAACATGTTGATGCATTTTTAGGAAAACATTTTTCAAACCCATCCAGAAATATATGGTATTTAAATCCTCTAAAAATGTAGGATAAAATCCCCTCTCTCCCTGCTATTCTTATTTATAAACAAGGCTGGGTTTGGAGATAGCATCTGAGATCTTCTAATAATAGGTATTCATACACTCACTTTACTCAGTTTCCTCAAGATCTTGAGGACTACTATTTGGTTTCATCAGCTTACCAGCAGCACTACTATCTCTTCTCCATTGAGTGAATTACTCTTTTCTTCCTCTCTTTCTCTCTGTTTTTCTGTTTCACTGTTTTGGTAAAGAGGAATGTGAAAGGTGTAGTCTTCATTGACATGCTTGTTAATATGGACAATCTATTAACCCCAAATTATATATTAATAAAAAAACATAAAATAAGACAAAAGTAAAAGGCAGAACTTGTGACTTTATAAGTTTTGGGGGATAAAGAGTTTGTTTTGATGTTTGGTTTTATTATGAAGACAGATTTGTAACTAATAACAGAAAAATTAGGGATTTAAAAAGAGAACAAAAGTAAAAACAAAATATTTATCTCTGTGTGACTTGTGTGATGGACCATCCACATAGAATTAGAATCTCAGGAATCTTAAATACTGTATTAGTATGAACCCACTTGAAGGCAAGCAATAAGACCCTAACTCTAAATAGGTTACAAATAAATTAGGGGATTTTTAAAAGAAGAATAGATCAATACTGAGTAAAGAGTGAATTAATCAAATTAGTTCAGAAGAGATCAGAACTATGGCAATGATAATTAGTTCATCAAACATTGCTATTGGCAGGCATTATTCATAGAACTTTAATCTTAAAATGATTGTTTTGGTTATCTTTGTTGCTGAAAACAGCAACCATTTTATTATATCTCAAGTTTGTATGGGTCAGGAATTCAGGCAGTTCATGGCTCCATAGAGCATTGACTATCACTGGGTAGTTTTCCACTAAGACAGGGCTCATCTAGAGCATCCAAAATGGTTCCATACACATTCACTTGGTGATGATGGCTGAAAGGCTAGACTCAGCCAGGCCCTTTTTACTTTCCACACAGTTTCAGAACTTCTCTACATGTTCTCTTCAGTAGGATGTTGAATTTCTTATAAGGTGGCTCAGGGGTATGAAAAGGAGTATTACAAGAGAGACAAAGTAGAAGCTGCCAGATTCTTAAGACCTGAGCCACAAAACTGGCACAATGCTACTTTTACTGTATTCTAAAACAATCACAGAGTCTTCCCAAATCTCAGTGAGAGGAGTATCAAAGAATTTGAGGCCATCTTTAATCTGCCATTGTCCTATGAGGTGGATACTATATCCTCACCATACCTAAAGTCACACTGAGCTAAAGAGAGGATACATAACCTTCTCAAGATCTCAGAATGCATGGAAAACTATGGATTTGAAACCAGGTAATCTGGCCTAAAATGTGTATTTTTAACCACTTGATCATCCTTAATCATTTCTAGACATAGATTTTCTCATGCATGGAGGCTCTTTCTACTTCTTGGAGGCTAACTAGGAGTTCTGTTTCCTGTTTCCTTCTTTTGGTAAGAAACAGGGCCACTGGCAGCTCTAGGCTCAGAGAAAATCCCAGGTCCCAATTTAAAAGTCTTAGAGAATGCCTTGGCTGGACAACATGGATGATGAGCCTAATTTTTTAATCAATCAATATGGTCCAAAGGTAGAGATATTCCATTTGGCTTAGACTAGGTTCTGGCCAACCCCCATAACCAAGTGACTGGGTCAGTTCCTAGAAAGAGGGAGGAATAGCTGTAACACTGACAAGCATCACTGAGGCCCAGAACAATGGCTATGTAACCAGCAAGTTAGCCTGATACTTGAGCCAACCCTCACTCTCCATTCCAGGGAAATGCTTAAACAACGTGGTTTTCCTGAGAACTTGTTGCATCCCAAGGATGCCCATTATTGTTTAAAGACTTTCAAGCTTCAGGGAGCAGATGAGGGAAGTGTTTTGGAGTGCTGTGGCCATAGCTCGCCTTGGCATTAGAATTGTACCAGAAAAACTCAAGAGAGTATCTGATGTACTTAAACCTCTATATTTTTCACCATGACATCCCTAGAGTCTAGCACAGGTGGATGTATGGGTGAACAAACTTGGTGCAATGCAATTTAACAAGCACTTACTGAACCATCAACTTGATTGATTATCTCCCTAGAAAGCCTGATAATTTTGGCATTGAAAGTAATAACAGACTCAAGAGTTGTGAAAGAGCCCTAAGGGAGTCTTGATTCCCAGAGTCAACAATGGCTGTGTAAATTCTCCAAAGGAAGGGAAGTTCTGCACTGGAAAGTCAACATTAGCCCAGGTCAAGCCCCTCTAGGTGTGTGACCACTTTATAAAACAGAACCTATCCAATCAAGGTTTCCATGACATTGAAGGCATCTGGACTATTAGGTACTGCACCTCTTTGAGCACTTCTCACAGTTACAATGTTAAAATTTAAGCTGTGTGATCAGTAAAGTCTCTCTTGACACTTTCTATGATTTATAATTTTAGTGCTGAAAAGAACCATTTCCTGGAATGTTCTGTATGATTAAAAACAATGAAGTTATATTGTAAATGCACTTGGATAATGCAATTTAAAGGAACTCTATCATTAAATCCACAAAAGGAAGAATTATTTTCCATAATCTGTCCATTATTCAGCATTTGTGTAAACTTGAATTTTTATAAATCAAATTTGCCTAAGCTGCCTCGGCAGGGCCCCCTTTCCTACAAGCCAAGCCTTTACTGTATTCTGTGTGGCCCCACTAAAAGCCATGAGGGATCTGTTAGCTGCAGGTCCACCAGCACCTCCTTCATCAGTTGGCATCCAGATAATCTAAGGACTCCATTACACCAGAGTGTCAGATGGATTCAGAACCAACACAAAGGAGAGTTAGCCCTTTCAAACCACCCCTGCATGGTTTGATGGGATGAGCTGAGGGACATATTTCAAAGACAATGAGACAGGCTTTGTCACAGACAAGAATTATGGTGGCAGAAATCACATTCACTGTTGCTTTTGGGGCATGTGGCCTATATGCCCTGGCTTACTAAGGCTGTACAAAAAGGCAGTGCCAGTTCTGAAATCACAAAATGGAATTTTAAACTTAATTCAGCTTCTTCTTGCCAAAAAGAGAAGGATTCAAATTATTTGAGAATATTAATAACCATAATTATAGAAAACGACAAGCACATATGTATAAGTGAGCATATTCTCATATATATATATATGCATAGATACATAATTATATCTTTAATACAATATTCTAACTTCATTGTGCCCAGCGAATAAAAACAAAACACAAAACAAAACAAAATCTATCCCCAAATAATTATTATAGGTACATGATTCAAAGCAGGCTAGATATGACTTAGTCCTTTTGTCACACAGGTTGGGAAGTGCAAAGCAAGAGGAAGTGGCAATTACCTCCGTGAAGAAAATTAAGTATCTGCTCAAAGAAAATTTGACTTGATAAATCACATGTCCCTATATATTTTTTGAATGCATCCCAAGCTATGTCTGGGTAGATTTTTTTGTACTCCTAAATTGTAGGGTTTTAATCAAAATCCATGATGTGAGGGAAGCAAAAATGGATACACTCTCTTTAGATTTGCAATAGGGCTAATGTAGTGTAACACACACACATGCAGGTGTACAGAATTTAAAAGTATGTTGCATCTATAGCAGGGTTTCTGAATAGTAACACTATTGACATTTTGGGCCCAATATTCTTTGTTGGAAGAGAATGTCATGTGTATTGCAGAATATCTAGCAGCACCTCTCACTTCAGTGCACTAGATGCTGGTGGCATCCTTCCCCTCACCCCACTTCTCACAACTAAAAATATCTCCAGACATTGCCAAATGTTGCTCGTTGGGCAAAATTTCTCTGGTTGAGAGATGCCAGTCCAAAGTAAAAACCTCAGTGACCTCTCCATTATGACTATCCTAAACATTCTTATATACTATGGATATTATTAACAAAGACTGATTGTCAAGACACAGAGTTTAGTTCTTTCAATCTCATTTTAAGGTTATTTGTCTTAGGTTTTATTTCTTAGAAGAAGAGCCTGAAATAGGGATTTGTGTGCAAGCAGTTTGTCAGAGAAGTGCTCTGTGAAGATATCTGTGAGGGAGGGAAGCAGATTAGAGAAGGGGAAGAAGCAGTAAATATATGGGTTCAGATGAGGTCTAGCCTTAGACTGATCCCTTGGGAAGCTCTTAAATGTAAATTGTACCATGAGGTTAGTCCAGCTTTGAGGCAAGTACTGGTCTTTTTTACCCTACACTGGTCAGTCATTATCTAAGTGCCACTGGGGTGAAGGTTGAAAATTTGCTATACTGAATTGCACCAATAGCATCTGCTGTAATATTAAATTATATTTTCTTGGAAAAAAATTTTTGAATGAACTTGACTGGCTTCAATTATTTCATCCAGAGATGAATGTGATTATGAAGATGTAAGCACACCAAGAAAGAACAATATTAGCATTAACCCTGGTCTATCACAATACCCTTCATTTAAAATATAGGTGAAATGGGTAGGTAAAGGGGATTAAGAAAGAGCACACTTACCATGATGAACACAGAGTAATGGATAGAACTGCTGAATCACTATATTCTACCCCTGAAACTAATACAACACTGTATGTTAACTATACTGGATATATAATATTTTTTAAATTAAAAAAATTATGGTTTTTTGAAAAAGTCTTTTATTAGAAACTGAAGTGACATTTCTAAGTATCTTTTGGCTATAACTATATCCCAACCGTAAATTTATCTATTATCTATCTATCTATCATCATCTATCCAGCTATCTCTGTGTATCTATCATCAGTTCTGAAGGGTGACAACCCAGATCTCCAGTATACCCTTGAAGTATGTCTTATGCCCTCTTTTCTCATTAGTTTGTGTTCTGGGAAAGTAAAAAAGAAAATAAGAATAGCAAAGACAGGAAGAACATTAACTTAACCAAAAATGAGTACTTTACCTTGAGAGAGGCGAGAGAAAATTAAAAAGAAATATAATTAATTCTAAAAGATAATGCAAATAAGTTCCTGATTATTTTGTGGGGGCTGTTGTTCCATTGTATATTGGGGAAACACACACACACACACACACACACACACAAACTGTGAAAGATGACTTAACATCAGATACCTTTTGTTTGGAAAAAAAAATGTCAATATATCTGCATAAACCTTCCTGCAAATGCCTTTTAATGTATTTGTCATTAGGCATTGTTTGCAATTAAATGCGACCTATATTATAAAGATGAAAAAAACTGACAGACATGGTCATCTTTGTTTGGGAAATGGCAATACACACACTAGAAGCATTTAAATTATATATGTACAAGTCCATTAAGTGTTTTGCTAATTGCTGTCATGGGACACCTTTTTCAAAGTTTACAGTCTAGCTGAGTAGACAGAATAAACACACGGAAGATGATGATTAATTCTAGGTCATAAGTAGTTAAACAGGTGTTAGTTATAGGATATGCTATAGGGAATGCTGGAGGGAGAGATGCTGGGTTGTTGTTTGAGATAATCAGTACATACTTGATGGTGAAGATGGTATTTAAATTAGATTTTGAGGCTACATTAGGTATCTCATCTATTTTTTTTTTGTCATATTTAGCTATTCCAAAAATTCAAAGTTTTGTTTTTGATGTTCTAAGTTTGAGTAGTGGTGCTGGCTTCCTCAGGCAACCCAAGTGAGGGTTTCTCTTTAGGATTTGTAATTTTTTTTTTCCTGTTTAGAAATTGTATGTGCTTATTTTAAAAATTCAGCAAGTCTAAATAAATTAAAGGTAGTCCAAACCCCACTACCTTGTGTAGACCACTATTAAAATTTTGATAAATATGAATGGATTTATTTTTGGAGTTTGAGAGACAGAATTGCCTTACACAACTACGAATGGTCTAGAGGTGACGTGAGAAGTTGTACTTCGACCTATATTAGATGTTTCAGCACCTACTCACTGACAAATGGCCAGCCAGTGTCTTCTCAATCTTCTGTGACCGAGAACTCACTAACTCCTGGGGAAACCCAGACTATCTTCAGAGACTTAATGTAGTTTAAAAATGCTTCGATATACTATGTCTAAATCTTCCATCTCTCAGTTCCCATGTATTTCCCTGATACTGGGTACCCCAAGAATAAATGAAATTTTGCAGCTGTGAGGTTCATGAGGCTTCTTTTTTTTTTTTCCTTTCTCTGTCTCTTGACTGAGCCACTGTTCACTGTCCACTGAATACTCTGGGAGGTATTCACAAATAAAATTTGCAGCAATAATACGATGAAAGAAATTCTAGCTACTCTCTAAATTGTGCACAGATAGAACAAAACTGTATTGTGTTTTGAAAAAAATGTAATAACTAATAATTATCACATAGTATGAACAACAATATTGCTATTATGCAGGAAAACCTTCATTACTTATGGGCCTCCTGTTCTCCCCCCCACCCCCACCCCTGAGCAGCCTCAACAATATCTTCTGGGCTTTTCTATTCAGTATCTAACAAGAAATAATTATGTGTGTCAGTTTTAAACTGTCAAAAAAAAATAAAAAAAGAATGATTTATAATAGAAAATTGAAATCCCAACAGTTGGCATTTTTATAAATTCCTGTATTTTTAAGAGAGCATATGTTGTTAAGCAGTAGCTTGAAGCCTTTTGAAAGTTCTCTCTGATTGTGCCTCCCCGTTATCTCGGTGGCAACCAAGGGTGTGTGAATTCTTTCTAGAAACAAAACACAAATCACAAATTCTTTTGGTACTGGTGTCCCTGAAAAATATTAAGAGAAAAAAAAAATCCGTGGAAATAAACTTATGCTGGGGAGTTCATAGTGAGCATTGCCCTCCATTCAGTGGGTAATTCTCTTCCTACACCAGTCCCAAACTACCCTGTACAAGGGTCACAAGCTCATACAGGGGCTAGGATACTAACGTACGTGAGTAAGAAGGGCTAGCCGAGGATGGTTGAAACTAAACCATCTAATGGTGGAGGGGGCATCTCAGCATCAAATGATTATTGCTCTGGTCCCACCCACTGTTGCCAGATGTCCTGATATTTTTCAAAAGATACTTACCCCAAATCCTTACTAACACCAATCCTTAACTTTTGTGCAAGCACTTTTCTTTTTACAATTTGGTAATTAATTAACTTTTAAAAAGGCATATTATGGGGCGCCTGCATGGCTCAGTTGGTTAAGCGTCTGACTCTTGATTTCTGCTCAGGTCATGATCTCAGGGTCATGAGTTTGAGTCCCACGTCTGGCTCCACTCTGGGTGTGGAGCTTGCTTAAGATTCTCCCTCTCTCCCCCCCCTTTCTCTAAAATAATATAATAATAAAAAAATAAAAATAAATAAAACATTATATTGTGGGTCAAACAAAAGTTATGGGAGCTGAATTTGGACAAAGGCCATACTTGTTTGAGATCCCAGAAGTAGAGGTTTTTTTGATGTTGACAGATGAGTCTAATAACCTGCTAAATTAAAATGGTCTAAGAAAGGTTCACAATGCTTCTTGAAGAATGAGAAGGGTTGGGATTGCTGGTAGGGAATGGGAACATTTCAGGCCAAACAGAGAATCATATCTGAATATAGAGAAATGAGAATAACTACTAACATGCGGATGTCACAATAGAGCGTCCCAGGGTTTGAAGTAAATGGTACTACCTGAAAAGGAGAAAGGAATCATGGAATGGGCTGTGTGGGCTGTAATAATGGAGGATAGTTCATGTCAGCGAAAGGAAAAGAAATGCAATCGAAATGGTTGGAAACAGGGAGACAATGAACATACTAGAACAGAGGAATGGCCTAATACACGCAGTGGTTAGGAGAGGTGTTCAGGAAGCTGTGCCCAGGATAGTGATCAGCGCCATTTTGTGCTGGGAATGGCCAGCAATCCCTGTACCTATGGTTGAAAGATGACTCCAAACTTTGCGGTAAAAGAGAAGAGAAGGCAAGGGGGTCAATGCTCAGAGATGAAGACCTTTTGCTCTTTGCTCCTGCTTTTATTGGTCCTTTAGGATAATCACAAATCCTTATCACTGTTTCTCAAGCCCGTGATGTGCGACAAGGGGTCTTACTGGAACTGGGAGGATTTATGAGAAAGATAAGATATGCTAATCTGCATGGTCTACTAAACATAGCCTAAGGGAAAATGCACAGGGTGGCTGTTTGGGCTAAGAGAGCTTCGGGGAAGGCAACTCCCTGGGGCATTCCAACTGCAGAGTGGTCACGAGGCCCCCGGCATTCCAAAGGCCCACGCCCTTCTCCGAAACCCTCCCTTGCCCCCAGCGGACTCTGTGTTACATTTTAGCAAGCCAGGTATTATGGCTGATTTCATGCTCTACATTGACTCCAACAATTTTGGAGATGGTGCCCTTGTTTTTATTGACCACTTACTACTATTGATCCTGTGGAGGAACTGTAACCTAGGGAAGACTGTAGAACACCTTGGCTGGTTGGGATATGGAGGAAGATATCTTTTGGACTATGAAGCCTTATAAGTGTCTTTCTACTTCCACTCCTTCATTCATGTTTTACAGTGTTTACAGAACATTTGTTCTACATCCTGTGCTATACTAATACATCAGAAAATGAAATGGAAATGTATAAATTCAGTTCTTAGCGACAGGTGCACTATGGGGTAGGACCTAAGAGAAGGCATACAGAGAGTTGCGGAAGCACAATAAGACAAATGCCTGAACCAGTGTCTCCGGAGAGTAAGGTATTTAGGAAATGTGTCCCAAAGCAATTGGAAATGTAGAGGGTGTGTGGGAGTCAGCCTGGCCAAGCACAGGTGACAAGAGTGTCCTTGGGCAAAGGGAGAAGGCAGCATGGTAGAGCTGAAATGGGACCTGAGAACATTTAAGTATCCTGGAATGTGAAAAGAAAGGAGAGAATTTGCTAGAGGACTCTGAAAAATGTGAGTTCCTTAAAAAAAAAAAAAAAAAAAAAGAGTGAGTTCCTGAAGATATTCTGAAACCACATTCAGTGGGTCTCAGAGGCTTTGTTAATGAGTTTGGATTTTTTCCAAAAAATCAAAAATATTTTTAAAGCAGGACAAAAATAAGATCTAAATTTTATTTTAAAAATGAATTGGCCACAGTATAGCTGGAGGCCAGGGATAAGGATTTGAACTTTTTTTATTTTTCCAGTTCTTTTTTTTTTTTTTTTTTTTGCTCAGAGAACTGACACTTTCAAACAACTTGAAAAGCTGTACTGATGTTTGCACACAGAGATAAATAAATACAAGTCCCTGAGATGGTCCCCAGCCTTGTGCCAATCCACCAAGGAGGGGCCTTGGTGTCTGAGTATCAAAACTCTGAATTGTCCAAGGTGGGAGGCATTTTAGAGACCATTGTCTCTCCGAGACTCTTTATACCAAAGAGGAAATGGAGTCCCAGAGATGGGGAGGAATATACGTAAGATCACACAGCAAGTCAGTGGTGGCACAGAGAAGACCCAGGTCCCAAGAACATTGTTTTTCACTTAGCACAAAGTTCAAACAATTAACTCATTAAGGTGGAAAAAAAATCTAAAATGATGTAAAAATTCTAGCTGTTGGGTTTCATATCCACGTCAGAGGAGAAGAGCTATCCATCCCAGTTAGTCAACAAAGTGGAACACAGATATGGCAAACATAACAAGACACAAAAGTAGCAGTACAAGTGTTAGTAATTGTTAATACTGAACTTCTGGACTTTTCAACTTTCCCTTTTTTTCCCTAATGAACTAGACTCAGGGAAGAACACCATCCCATTATTTTTGACATCGATTTTCTTCCCCCCTGTTGGCTAAAATTAGGAATGAAACAATCTTTGAAGAAACTAGTATTTGCAAAAATCTCAGAGGAATTTGTGTTTGAGGATGTAGAAGGAGTTCCTGGGGGGTCAGCCCCCAGTCCTTTTTCAGCCCTCATGAACAGAATTAGGGGTGTGAACTTGAACACCTTTAGGGCCCTTCTACTCCATGATTCATTAAACACAGATAACAAAAAGCAGATCTTTTCAGTCTTTTTAAGCTACCCGATTTTTCAAGCAAATAAGTTATTTACAAAAGATAAATTTTTTATATCACTGAGTAGGAGTGGATATTAATCATTTTGGTAAATAGATTTCAGTTTACTCCCCAAACACAGAACTGAAGCAGCCATGCAAATTATTTATAAATGAACCAAGGAGGTCAAGGAGTTAAATTCGAGGAACTGCTGACTGTTAAGTAGTTCATGAATTGGATTTAAATAAGGCCTGCTCTGTCACTATACCAGAGCAAACTTCTGCACATAAACTTTAATATGAATCCTGCTTCTGCAGCAAAATGAGCAGGATGTTTCAGGGGAAGGCATGCATCTACCACCTAAAAATGCCATATTTCCACAAGTTCAATGCTTGGCACATAATAGACACTCAACAAATGTTAGTTGAGCAAACTAATACCCTCACCAAGATGTTATTAGCAGTGTTTGATCCCACAAGTTATGTGTGCGTTTGATGAGGAGCGGTAATGTTTAGCCAAATGAAACCATCTTGATGATAGAATTTTCAGCTGCTTTAGGGGACCACAGGTGCATCCAAGTGCCGTTTGAAGAGGCCACTGACTAAAAACGAAAAACCAAAAACTGTGCTGCTTGTGGAGTCATTGATCTGCTAGATAGATTTTATCTGCAAGATCATTTCTATTTATGGAAGAGAGAGACATCCTAGAGGACCAAGAATTTGAGGAGGTTGGCAGGAGTTGGGAAGATGTTAGAATCACAGATGCTTAGGATGAAGAGCTAATACATCTGGCTCATCTTCTTACTCCCAATCCACTATTCTTCCAAAAATAAATTTTCGTTTCCTGTGAATTTTACAGAATGACTTAGGTTTATCAAGTGTAAAAGCCAGGAACATTAGAAAGCGAGCATAATGCTCTTCTATAACCTGAGTAGTAAGAATAAATACCTCTGTGAAAATAATTGGGGCATTCACTGCATATATTTTTAAAGTGGGGCTTCCAGGCCTGCCTGAATATTAGGAAATAATGAGGAGATTTACTTTTACTACACAAAAGTGATACTACAAGTTGTAAAGGTGGGTGCACAAGTATGAGTTATGTTAATGTGAAAAGACAATTATCTACATAAGACTGAAATGTAATTGTTTCCCTCAATTGAGACAGAACAGCACATTACATCAAGAGTCCTCACCACAAATTTTAAAATACTTTACATCACACTGAATCTGGCAAATATCCAGCCCAGCTGACATTCTTCCAGTTTTAATACTTAGGCCTATACCCGGGCAACTCTGCTGATAGACTATATGCAAGATGGACTAATGTGGAAAGACAGAACACTTCTATTTTTAGTCATTTCACCTTCTATCACCTGGAAAATGCCCAAGTAGGCTACCTATATTTCATTGAAGATGTATAAAATAACAGTTGCTGACAAGATGCAGACAAGTCCAGAGAATGCTAAGGAAATTATTATTTTTTGAACACACCCTCTTCAAATATAGTCTACTAGTATAGCAGAAATAAAATTCTATAGAGTAAATAAGACTTATCTCAAGTTTTTCTCGCCCACAGATAATAAAATGCTTAAACAGCACCAGTCTAAAACTTTGGGCCTTTTGTTCAAAAGTTGTGGGAACTGACATCATAACCCAGAGCAACAGCCGGCCATCAGGTTTCTCATTGTCTGGAAGAATCTCAGCTCGTAGGCACAAGGCTTCAGTTTTCTCTGAGACCAGTGACCAATGAGAGGGAAGGTCAACTGCATGGATGTTCATGAATTGACATGATTCACAGTCCATATCCAGAATTGGAAGGATCTTAGAGGTCAACACATTTATCTGTTATCTGCTATTCTGGTTCTTCTGCTCAACCCAGGATAGTAGACTAGGGTCTGTGGATCAAGACAAGTTAGGAACAACCCCTTAGCAGATCTGGGGGTATATCCAACAGCACTGCATAGCAACAGATACTCTGTCCACACACACTGTCCTTGCTTCATGGAAATCTAGTGAATGAATCAAGGAGACTTCTAATGCGGGTTTGACAGAGGCTCAAAGTCACTACTTTGTCACAGCAGCCACTCAGAATAGTAGTGTTGCAGTTGGTCCCAAAGGTCTATAAATCTTGTAGGTCAAGTACTTGTGTCTGGAACTTTAGGCCACTAGTCCAGGGTCTAGAATTTTATGCCAGGAGCTCCTAGGGGGCTCAGGCGGTTGAAAGTCTGACTCTCAGTTTTGGCTCAGGTCATGATCTCAGGGTCATATGATAGAGTCCTGTGTCAGGCTCCACGTTCAGCACAGAGTCTGCTTGAGATTCTCTCCCTCTCTCTCTGCCCCTCCCCCCCACTGGAGCATGCACACATGCATTCTCTCTCTCAAGTAAATAAATAAATTCTTTAAAAAATAAGAATAGAATTTTATGCCACTCATCTAACACATTTGGTAAGTGCAATAAGTTTTTTTTTAAATGTGCAAACATTATGTGGTCTTTTAATTTAAAATTTTTTATGTAATTAAACTACCATGACCATCCTGTAATGTAATTGCTATCAATACCCCCGTTTTACAGATGTGGAAATAAAGCATAGAAAAGAACATGTATCTTGGTATAGATCATATAGAGCTTAGCCAGAACTCAAATCCAGACAATGATATTCCAGAGTATCTGATAACAAACACTCCCCATGGTCTGGCTCATGTACCTATGTGATGTTTCCTCTTTGCAGGAGGTTTAGAGATGGGTTTTGTGTGAGGTTGCTGAATGATCTCAGAAACGGTGTCCAGTAAGGGGAAAAAATATCAACCTTTCCTTTTTTTCCATCTCATCAATGAAGTATAAATAGTAATAGGTAATAATGAGGGATATCGGTCTTCTAGATTTTTTATAGATGAAGTTTTTTTTTTAAAGATTTTATTTATTTATTTGACAGAGAGAGAGAGCAAGTAGGGGGAATGGCAGGCAGAGGGAGAGGGAGAAGCAGGCTCCTCGCCGAGTGGGGAGCCCGATACGGGGCTTGATCCCAGGACCCTGGAATCATGACCTAAGCTGAAGGCAGATGCTTAACGACTGAGCCACCAAGGCGCCCCAAGTTTTGAGGGCTCAGTAGAAAAGTTTTACCTGTGAGAGTTTTTGGGCTAATGGTCAGGAACAAATAGCAAATAGACGTCTTAAATGGGAAGCCTTCACAAAGAGTGTCATTGAAGTTTGGGGAGTGGAGTTCAGTGGCTATGGCCTGAGAAACCCCACAGAGAGGCCACTCTGTTATAACATGGTATCTGTGGACCTCTGTCTTCTGGGCATACAAGCCAAATTATCACAGAGGGCTCCATTTTTTTCATGGAAATGATGTCAATAAGAATACTAATTCATTAATTTGCAATGAGAAGTATAGTTGCCCTGACTGGAATATTTGCATAAGCATGGCCAGAGCATTCTCACCCTGTAGGCAGACCAATGTGGGAACCCAAATTATAATCAGAAGGTTGCTTGATTAGTATGGAATTAGAGACAGGAGAGTGAGTGAGATGATTTTAGGCTTAATGATGTGAGACAAAAACAGCCTGATCTGTCCATCTCCACAGCAGGGATAGCCTTTCAAACACCCATACTCATTTTATTGACCTAAATTCCCTATGCCCTCATAGAGCTTGGAGAGGCACAGCCAACTTTTCTCTTGTGATTATGATTTTTGTGTAATTATTTTAGGACTAATCTCCCTTCTATTGCACAAAGTTATGTTTTTTTAATGTTTTGTGTATTTTTAGTTTAATTTGCTCAAGCCAAAAAACTGTCCGCTTTCATATTATTTCTAACTGTTCTAATTTATCTTTGGATTCCTGCTCAGAGAATAGTTGAAGTTCCAAGTATTTCCATATATTATTAACACAGCAGGATAAAAACCTAAAGGAGTACAATATGTAAAAGCATGATTCCTCAGTTAACCTTACTTACGGCTGTATACTTTTCTTATTAAAAAAAGGTAACAAGCGGAGCAAGATGGCGGAGGAGTAGGAGACCTGGATTTCCTCTGGTCTCAGGAATTCAGCTGAATAGGGATCAAACCATTCTGAACACCTACGAACTCAACAGGAGATCGAAGAGAAGAATAGCAACAACACTCTGAACAGAAAAGCGACCACTTTCTGGAAGGTAGGACGTGCGGAGAAGTGAATCCGAGGCGATATTCGGGAGGATAGATGGCGGGGGAGGGGGCCTCCATCGGCCGCTTCTGGCAAGTGATAGAGCAGCGGAGCACAAAATCGGAACTTTTAGAAGTCGGCTCTGCTGAGGGACATCGCTCCAGTGGCTAAGCGGGGGGTGGAACCCTCCCGGGACAGTGTGGTCTCAGGACCCTCGGGGTCGCAGAAAGACCGGGGGTGCCTGAGTGTGGCAGAGCTCCCAGGTATCAGAGCGGGGAATCCGGCTGCAGAGATGGAGCTGAGGCGCGGGCTCTCAGCTCAGGGTTGCCATAAACTGTGATCCGCAGCCCAGTCGGGCCACTGCTCCTGCAGCAGGGACCCAACAAGTGGCAGAGCCGGGGAGACTCCCCTTCGTCCCCCGGGAGGAGCTGCGCGGAAGCGCACTGCAGGGATCTGCTGGGTTTGGAGACTCCACACGGGGTCGGGTGCCAGAGATAGAAACGCTCGGTCACAGGCCGGAGGAGCACGGAGTGCGGCCAGAGACCGGGGAGACGGGAGTGACTGCTTTTCTCTGGGGGTGCACTGAGGAGCAGGGCCCGGAGTTCTCAGCTCCTCCAGGTGGATATTGGGAGGTCACCCTTTTCACCCTGGTCCTCCAAAGCTGAACCGAGAGCTTGCAGGGAACAAAATCTCCTGAGAGCAAACCCGAGCAGCTTGCTTAGCCCGGACTCACAAGGGCGGGGCAATTCCCCCTCCAGCAAAGACATTTGGGAACCACGACAACAGACCCCTCCCGCAGATTATCAGCACGAACAGCCAGCAAGCCAAGACCAAGTTTACCGATCAAGGAGAACGGGAGAACTCCAGCGCTAGGGGAATACTGCATATACAATTCATGGCTTTTTTACCATAATTCATTAGTTTTCCAAAGTTAATTTTGTTAA